>NC_092710.1:367609901-367739641 GCF_047496885.1 Scyliorhinus torazame
CTCTCCCTCCTCTCTCTCACCCTCCCTCTCTCTCCACCTCCACTCTCTCCCTCCTCTCACCCACCCTCTCTCCCCCTCCCTCTCTCCCCTCCCCACTCACTCCCCCTCCCT
Organism: Scyliorhinus torazame; assembly: GCF_047496885.1. NCBI lineage: Eukaryota > Metazoa > Chordata > Chondrichthyes > Carcharhiniformes > Scyliorhinidae > Scyliorhinus > Scyliorhinus torazame. The sequence goes on from NC_092710.1 coordinate 367,610,013, forward strand.
CTCTCCCCCTCCCTCTCTCTCACCCCCTCCTCACTCTCCTCCTCCCCCTCCCTCTCTCCCTCTCCACCCCTCCCTCTCTCTCTCCCCTCCCTCTCTCTCCCCTCTCACTCACCCTCCCTCTCTCCCTCTCTCTCTCTCTCTCCTCTCACCCCTCCCTCCCTCTCTCTCTCCTCTCTCCCCTCCCCCCCTCTCTCTCTCTCCCCCTCCCTCTCTCCCTCCTCTCTCTCTCTCCCCCTCCCTCTCTCCTCCTCCCCTCCCTCTCTCCCCCTCCTCTCTCTCCCCTCCCTCTCTCTCTCCCCCTCCCTCTCTCTCTCCCCCTCCCTCTCTCTCTCCCTCCTCTCTCTCCCCCTCCCTCTCTCTCTCACCCTCCCTCTCTCCTCTCCTCTCTCCCCTCCCTCTCTCCCCTCCTCTCTCTCCCCCTCTCTCCTCCTCTCTCTCCCTCCCCCTCTCTCTCCTCTCTCCCCTCCTCTCCCCCTCCTCTCTCTCCCCCTCCCTCTCTCTCACCCCTCCCCTCCTCTCCCTCCCCTCCCTCTCTCTCACCCTCCCTCTCTCTCTCACCCTCCCTCTCTCCCCTCCTCCCTCTCTCTCCCTCCCTCTCTCTCCCTCTCTCCCCCTCCCTCTCTCTCACTCCTCTCCTCTCTCCCTCCTCTCTCTCTCTCCTCTCTCTCCCCTCCCTCTCTCTCACCCTCCCTCTCTCTCTCCCTCTCCTCACCCTCCCTCTCCCTCTCTCTCTCACCCTCCCCTCTCTCACTCCCTCTCTCTCCCCCTCCCTCTCTCTCTCCTCTCTCCCTCCCTCTCTCTCCCACTCTCTCCCTCCCTCTCTCTCCCACCCTCCTCTCTCTCCTCCTCATCTCACCCTCCCTCTCTCTCACCCTCCCTCTCTCTCTCCCTCTCTCTCTCCCTCCCTCTCTCTCTCCCTCTCTCACCCTCCCTCTCTCTCACCCTCCCTCTCCACCCTCTCCCCCTCCCCCTCTCTCTCTCCCTCTCTCTCCCTCTCCCTCTCTCTCCCCCTCCCTCTCTCTCTCCCTCCCTCTCTCCTCCCTCTCTCACCCTCCCTCTCTCTCCCTCTCTCTCCCTCTCTCACCCTCCTCCTCTCTCTCTCCCTCTCTCTCTCTCACCTCCCTCTCTCCTCTCCTCACCCTCCCTCTCTCTCTCTCCCTCTCTCTCTCTCCTCCCTCCCTCTCTCTCTCTCTCCACCCTCTCTCCCCTCCTCTCTCTCTCTCACCCTCCACCCTCCTCTCCCTCTCTCCCTCTCCCCCTCTCTCTCTCTCACCACCCTCCCCTCTCCCTCTCCTCTCTCACCCTCCCTCTCTCTCTCTCACCCTCCCACTCTCTCTCCCTCTCCCTCTCCCCCTCTCTCCCCCTCCCTCTCTCCCCCTCCCTCTCTCTCTCACCCTCCCTCTCTCTCACCCTCCCTCTCTCTCTCCCCTCTCTCTCTCTCTCTCTCTCTCCCTCTCCCTCTCTCTCTCTCACCCTCCCTCTCTCTCCCTCTCTCTCTCTCTCTCTCTCCCTCTCCCTCTCTCTCTCTCACCCTCCCTCTCTCTCCCTCTCTCTCTCTCTCTCTCTCACCCTCCCTCTCCCTCTCTCTCTCTCACCCTCCCTCTCCCTCTCTCTCTCTCACCCTCCCTCTCTCTCCCTCTCTCCCTCCCTCTCTCTCTCTCTCTCTCTCTCCCTCTCTCTCTCTCCCTCTCTCACCTTCTCTCTCTCTCACCTCCACTCAGGCTCCATTTTCTCCTCAGTCTGTCCCGGGCTCCGGGATCCTGAGGCCCGGATCCAGCCTCACCCGCTGGCGCCAATCGGCCTCTCGGGCTGGAGCTTCCCGGCGGCGCTTCGCGGCCAAACACAGACGGCAGAGGCCGGAGCGGGGGCCCGCCACAGCGCCCCCGGCGGCGGGAGGACCAGCCGCCACAGCGCCCCCGGCGGCGGGAGGACCAGCTGCCACAGCGCCCCCGGCGGCGGGAGGACCAGCTGCTACAGCGCCTCCCGGCGGCAGGAGGACCAGCTGCCACAGCGCCCCCGGCGGCGGGAGGACCAGCTGCCACAGCGCCCCCGGCGGCGGGAGGACCAGCCGCCACAGCGCCCCCGGCGGCGGGAGGACCAGCTGCCACAGCGCCCCCGGCGGCGGGAGGACCAGCTGCTACAGCGCCTCCCGGCGGCAGGAGGACCAGCTGCCACAGCGCCCCCGGCGGCGGGAGGACCAGCTGCCACAGCGCCCCCGGCGGCGGGAGGACCAGCTGCTACAGCGCCCCCGGCGGTGGGAGGACCAGCTGCTACAGCGCCCCCGGCGGTGGGAGGACCAGCTGCTACAGCGCCCCCGGCGGCGGGAGGACCAGCTGCCACAGCGCCCCCGGCGGCGGGAGGACCAGCTGCTACAGCGCCCCCGGCGGTGGGAGGACCAGCTGCTACAGCGCCCCCGGCGGTGGGAGGACCAGCTGCTACAGCGCCCCCGGCGGTGGGAGGACCAGCTGCTACAGCGCCCCCGGCGGTGGGAGGACCAGCTGCTACAGCGCCCCCGGCGGTGGGAGGACCAGCTGCTACAGCACCCCCGGCGGCGGGAGGACCAGCTGCCACAGCGCCAGCGGCGGCGGGAGGACCAGCTGCCACAGCGCCCCCGGCGGCTGGAGGACCAGCTGCTACAGCGCCCCCCGGCGGCAGGAGGACCAGCTGTCTCAGCGCGCCCAGCGACTGGAGGACCAGCTGTCACAGCGCCCCCCGGCGGCGGGAGGACCAGCTGCCACAGCGCCCCCGGCGGCGGGAGGACCAGCTGCTATAGCGCCCCCCGGCGGCAGGAGGACCAGGCGCCACAGCGCCCCCGGCGGCAGGAGGACCACCTGTCACAGCACCCGCGGCGGCTGGAGAACCAGCTGTCACAGCGCCCCCGGCGGAGGGAGGACCAGCTGTCACAGCGCCCCCGGCGGCATGAGGACCAGGCGCCACAGCGCCCCCGGCGGCAGGAGGACCAGCGGCTACAGCGCCCCCGGCGGCTGGAGGACCAGCTGTCACAGCGCCCCCGGCGGCGGGAGGATCAGCTGTCACAGAGCCCCCCGGCGGCTAGACGACCAGCTGTCACAGCGCCCCCCGGCGGCAGGAGGACCAGCTGTCTCAGCGCCCCCGGCGGTGGGAGGATCAGCTGTCACAGTGCCCCCCGGCGGCAGGAGGACCACCTGTCACAGCGCCCGCGGCGGCTGGAGAACCAGCTGTCACAGCGCCCCCGGCGGAGGGAGGACCAGCTGTCACAGCGCCCCCGGCGGCAGGAGGATCAGCTGTCACAGAGCCCCCCGGCGGCAGGAGGATCAGCTGTCACAGAGCCCCCCGGCGGCAGGAGGATCAGCTGTCACAGAGCCCCCCGGCGGCAGGAGGACCAGCTGCGACAGCGACCCCCGGCGGCAGGAGGACCAGCTGTCTCAGCGCCCCCGGCGGCGGGAGGACCACTGCCACAGCGCCCCCAGCGGCTGGAAGACCAGCTGTCACAGCACCCCCGGCGGCTGGAGGACCACTGCCACAGCGCCCCCGGCGGCGGGAGGACCACTGCCATAGCGCCCCCGGCGGCTGGAGGACCACTGTCACATTGCCCCCGGCGGCGGGAGGACCACTGCCATAGCGCCCCCGGCGGCTGGAGGACCACTGTCACAGCACCCCCGGCGGCTGGATGACCACTGTCACAGTGCCACCGGCGGCGGGAGGACCAGCTGTCACAGCGCCCCGGCGGCGGGAGGATCAGCTGTTATAGCGCCCCCGGCGGCTGGAGGACCACCTGTCACAGCGCCCCCGGTGGCGGGAGGAGCAGCTGTTATAGCGCCCCCGGCTGCAGGAGGACCAGCTGTCACAGCACCCCCGGCGGCGGGAGGACCAGCTGCCACAGCGCCCCCGGCGGCGGGAGGACCAGCTGCCACAGCGCCCCCGGCGGCGGGAGGACCAGCTGCCACAGCGCCCCCTGCGGCAGGAGGACCAGCTGCCACAGCGCCCCCGGCGGCAGGAGGACCAGCTGCCACAGCGCCCCCGGCGGCAGGAGGACCAGCTGTTATAGCGCCCCCAGCGGCTGGAGGATCACCTGTCACAGCGTCCGCGGCGGCTCGAGGACCAGCTGTCACAGCGCCCCCGGCGGCAGGAGGAGCAGCTGCCACAGCGCCCCCGGCGGCGGGAGGACCAGCTGCCACAGCGCCCCCGGTGGCTGGAGGACCAGCTGCCACAGCGCCCCCGGCGGCTGGAGGACCAGCTGCCACAGCGCCCCCGGCGGCAGGAGGACCAGCTGTCACAGCGCCCGCGGCGGCTGGAGGACCAGCTGCCACAGCGCCCCCGGCGGCTGGAGGACCAGCTGCCACAGTGCCCCCGGCGGCTGGAGGACCAGCTGTCACAGCGCCCCCGGCGGCAGGAGGACCAGCTGCCACAGCGCCCCCGGCGGCTGGAGGACCAGCTGTCACAGCGTCCGCGGCGGATCGAGGACCAGCTGTCACAGCGCCCCCAGCGGCAGGAGGACCACTGCCACAGCGCCCCCAGCGGCTGGAGGACCAGCTGTTACTGCGCCCCCGGCGGCTGGAGGACCAGCTGTCACAGCGCCCCCAGCGGCTGGAGGACCAGCTGTTACTGCGCCCCCGGCGGCTGGAGGACCAGCTGTCACAGCGCCCCCCACGGCTGGAGGACCAGCTGTCACTGCGCCCCCAGCGGCTGGAGGACCAGCTGTCACAGCGCCCCCGGCGGCTGAAGGACCAGCTGTCACAGCGCCCCTAGCGGCTGGATGACCAGCTATTACAGCGCCCACGGCGGCTGGAGGACCAGCTGTCACAGCGCCCCTGGCGGCGGGAGGATCAGCTGTTATAGCGCCCCCGGCGGCTGGAGGACCACCTGTCACAGCGCCCCCGGCGGCGGGAGGAGCAGCTGTTATAGCGCCCCCGGCGGCAGGAGGACCAGCTGTCACAGCACCCCCGGCGGCGGGAGGACCAGCTGCCACAGCGCCCCCGGCGGCGGGAGGACCAGCTGCCACAAAGCCCCCGGCGGCGGGAGGACCAGCTGCCACAGCGCCCCCGGCGGCAGGAGGACCAGCTGCCACAGCGCCCCCGGCGGCGGGAGGACCAGCTGTCACAGCGTCCGCGGCGGCTCGAGGACCAGCTGTCACAGCGCCCCCAGCGGCAGGAGGACCACTGCCACAGCGCCCCCAGCGGCTGGAGGACCAGCTGTTACTGCGCCCCCGGCGGCTGGAGGACCAGCTGTCACAGCGGCCCCGGCGGCTGGAGGACCAGCTTTCACAGCGCCCCCAGCGGCTGGAGGACCAGCTGTTACTGCGCCCCCGGCGGCTGGAGGACCAGCTGTCACAGCGCCCCCCGCGGCTGGAGGACCAGCTGTCACTGCGCCCCCAGCGGCTGGAGGACCAGCTGTCACAGCGCCCCCGGCGGCTGGAGGACCAGCTGTCACAGCGCCCCCAGCGGCTGGATGACCAGCTATTACAGCGCCCACGGCGGCTGGAGGACCAGCTGTCTCAGCGCGCCCAGCGGCTGGAGGACCAGCTGTCACAGCGCCCCGAACGGCTGGAGGACCAGCTGTCACAGCGCCCCCGGCGGCGGGAGGACCAGCTGTCACAGCGTCCGCGGCGGCTCGAGGACCAGCTGTCACAGCGCCCCCAGCGGCAGGAGGACCACTGCCACAGCGCCCCCAGCGGCTGGAGGACCAGCTGTTACTGCGCCCCCGGCGGCTGGAGGACCAGCTGTCACAGCGGCCCCGGCGGCTGGAGGACCAGCTTTCACAGCGCCCCCAGCAGCTGGAGGACCAGCTGTTACTGCGCCCCCGGCGGCTGGAGGACCAGCTGTTACTGCGCCCCCGGCGGCTGGAGGACCAGCTGTCACAGCGGCCCCGGCGGCTGGAGGACCAGCTTTCACAGCGCCCCCAGCGGCTGGAGGACCAGCTGTTACTGCGCCCCCGGCGGCTGGAGGACCAGCTGTCACAGCGCCCCCCGCGGCTGGAGGACCAGCTGTCACTGCGCCCCCAGCGGCTGGAGGACCAGCTGTCACAGCGCCCCCGGCGGCTGGAGGACCAGCTGTCACAGCGCCCCCAGCGGCTGGATGACCAGCTATTACAGCGCCCACGGCGGCTGGAGGACCAGCTGTCTCAGCGCGCCCAGCGGCTGGAGGACCAGCTGTCACAGCGCCCCGAACGGCTGGAGGACCAGCTGTCACAGCGCCCCCGGCGGCGGGAGGACCAGCTGTCACAGCGTCCGCGGCGGCTCGAGGACCAGCTGTCACAGCGCCCCCAGCGGCAGGAGGACCACTGCCACAGCGCCCCCAGCGGCTGGAGGACCAGCTGTTACTGCGCCCCCGGCGGCTGGAGGACCAGCTGTCACAGCGGCCCCGGCGGCTGGAGGACCAGCTTTCACAGCGCCCCCAGCGGCTGGAGGACCAGCTGTTACTGCGCCCCCGGCGGCTGGAGGACCAGCTGTCACAGCGCCCCCCGCGGCTGGAGGACCAGCTGTCACTGCGCCCCCAGCGGCTGGAGGACCAGCTGTCACAGCGCCCCCGGCGGCTGGAGGACCAGCTGTCACAGCGCCCCCAGCGGCTGGATGACCAGCTATTACAGCGCCCACGGCGGCTGGAGGACCAGCTGTCTCAGCGCGCCCAGCGGCTGGAGGACCAGCTGTCACAGCGCCCCGAACGGCTGGAGGACCAGCTGTCACAGCGCCCCCGGCGGCTGCGGGACCACCTGTCACAGCGCCCTCGGTGGAGGGAGGACCACACTCCCATTACAGCGCCTCCAGCGGCAGGAGGATCACCCGTCACAGCGTCCCCGGCAGCTGGAGGGCCACCTGTCACAGCGCCACCGGCGGCGGGAGGACCGCCGTCCAGGCGCCCGCGGCGGCTGGAGCACCACCTGTCACAGCGCCTCTGGCGGAGGGAGGACCGCCCTCCCGTCACCCCCCGGTGTCAGGAGGCCAGCCTGTCACGGCGCCCCCGGTGTCTGGAGGACTGCCTGTCATAGCGTCCCCGGCGGCAGCGGGAGGAATGCCCGTCACAGCGCCCCAGCTGCGGGAGATCCACCTGTCACTGCGCCCCAGCTGCGGGAGGGCCACCTGTCACAGCCCCCCGGCGGCGGGAGGACCGACTGCCCATCACAGCGCCCCCGGCGGCGGGAGGACCACCCTCCCATCACAGCGCCCCCGATGTCAGGAGGACCACTTTTCACAGCGCCCTGTTGCTAATTTTCTCCTTGGTTTAATTGCTCTGTTTTATTAACTTTGCTCGAGTCGCCAGGTATCTTTATGATACCGCCACGTGGTTCAAGTCCGAGTAATGATCAATAATCCAATAAGATTTAAATCAAAGCACATTTATTATACACAGTAATCACTGCTCATGCATAAATTCTACGTTTAAGCTACTTCTACAACTAACAGGCCGATACTTAGCTTCGAACTGGCCCACCAGGTCAGGGCAACAAATGGCCTTTCGTTCGGGTTCTGAGCCTGCGGGATTCGAAGTTGGTACAGATTGGTAGCTAGGACCGTCTATCTCGTAGCGAGTGTTGAAGTAAGACTTACAGGTTCGATCAGCTGCTGAAGAGTGACGAGAGCTGGGAGAGAGAGCGCCTTGAACTTGGGGCTCAATTCTTATAGTTCCCAGGGGCTTCCCGCCTTTCGGGGCGGACCCTGTACCTGGTCCCAAGTGATTGGACTTTGTCCCAATCGCTTGGTTCGATTTTCTCCAATGCTGGAGCGGTCCCCTGATCGATGGGCGGTCCTGAGGTGGTCGTTCACCTCCTTTTGTGTCGGCTTCTGCTGGCGCCGAAGAGTCTGGTTTGGCTTTGTGTGTCTAAATGTTGCACATTGTTCCTGGGGATTGCTCATTAATATGTAGATGGCTGTTGTTTTGTTATGCTGATAGTTGCTGGTATCGATCTTGTCTGGCCTTTCCAGTGGTAAATACACAGCCAACCTGCAGCTGCTTGTTTTTGTCCTGTTGGCTGACTTTCCCATCAGCCTTTGCCGTTCGCCATTTTGAATCGGGAGTTGGCCATTTTAAGTGGCTGCAAATCCTCCTTGTGATCCTAACGCGAAGCGTGAAGGATCACATAACTATGTTGCTTTCCATTCCCTGACCTGGGGGGGACACTTCCTTCATGGCCTCTGTACTGACCATAACTATGCAAAAAAAATTTTACTGACAATTCTAAGGACGCTATGTCAAACAGGGACATGCATTACAAAACAATAAACTGGGAACCTCTAACTATTCTTAATACACTACACTCACTTAAACATTTCATTATCCTAACTTCCTCAACCATACAAACAAAATCATAGCAGTTTATACACATTTTCCTGGCTTGGCAGCCAAGCTCAGGATCGTACAATTTGCTCATGAACAGTTCTTTACATTTCTTTATCTACAATAAAACACAAGTGAATGCTCTTTATTATAGATCGCGGGGGTCGGGGGTCTGGTCGTATCCGAAAATAGGGGATCTGATCCTATATACCGGGGTGCGAGCGCGGTCGGCTCTCCTTCTCCATTTCCTTAGACGCATAGTCTGCACGATGCAGCAGAGTATCGCTAATACCAGTAAGGATTCTATTACGTAGGACAAGGAGTACCAGGTTATGAACCTGGCACACCAAGATGATGTGGTGTCACTGGTGACTGGGCTCTTGGGTACTGCGGGGAAGTGAAACATTAACGGCTGGGGGGGCTTGAAGTCATGGGGTTCGCGTTCATGCGCAAACCAAATGTCCATAAAGATGATGCTGATCCATGTGAAGGAAGTCCTCATGGTTCTTCTCTTTCCTTTTCCTTTCTTTTCTTCTCCGGTCCTGGAGCTTCTGGAGTTCTGTGGAAACAAGCATAGTGTCTGTAACTATCTTTGTTTAGCGTCTTGTACGATAGTGTGTCTGCCCTGTAGTGCCAATTACTCCCTTTATAATTGGTCACTATGTGTGACTCCCTCATTTTTATTTCTTCCACAAATCGAATTTTAGGACAAGACACACTTCCCAATAATGAACCAGTGCGAGCCGTCTCGCAGACTGCGCAATTTACCATCCAAACGTTTCAGGATGTAAATAGCATGTGGTTGGCAACCTAAAGGTTACCTGAAACAAAACAAAACTTTTTGAACTGAAAGTGCCAAAATGAGGTGCGTATGGGCCGCGACGGGTACGAGTTGGATGGGGTCCCCGGGTAGGACGGCTACCAATGCCGTGTCTCTCCTACCCGAGCGTAGTTGACCAGAGGGGGGGTTCCAGGCAGGGCGGGTCCCGAGCCGTTTCTCCACTGCCTGAGCAACCAACAAGAACGGGCAAAAAATCTAGTCATCGTGGTGGGGCTGCCGTAGTGGTTCTACCTTCGAACCAGAAGGGTAGTTACGAACGGGCGTCTGGTACCTTAACCAGTCTTTGCAGACAAGCTCTCAGAGGTTTCTGCTGAACTAGTGTCTGGCAATAGTGAGTCTCTGTGGGCAAGTCCTCAGAGGTTCCGGCCGAATAGGCGTGGGGCCGTGAAAATGTTTTCCTGTCTGACCAAACAACATTTAACAAACTTACAAACAACATAAAACATGCTGCAGGTTCCATCAGAAAGGACACCACTTCTCCCAAGCGGTTCCTTTTAAAACATCATCTGTACACCTCAGTTCTCGGTTGCGAACAGGGTCGCAAAGGGGTTCTCGGTTTGGGAGTCAGACCCAAGGTCGTCATCTTCTCCCGGGTGCCAAACTCTTGAGTGTATCAGGGCTGAGAGGGCTGCATGGTGTGAGGTGGGGTCGCTCTCGTCGTTGCGGACGAGTCGGAACGAGTTATCTCGGTGCCAATAGTTGGTGTCTAGCTGTGTTGGGATGGAATCGGGGTCGTCAGTGTAGTTCGGTGGTTGGTGGTGGGGTTTATTTAGGAAAGTGATCATGGATGACTTCCGGGTGCGGCGATGACCAGCTGAGTCGCACGTTTCGGCAGCTCCCTGTGAAACGGACTTTTGGGCTCTTGATAGGAGCCCCAACGGCAATTTTGACGGCTAAAAACACTGTGCGGTAAACCAGAAGGGAATCCCCCCTGGATACGGATGGAAAAAGGAGGAGAGAGTGGCCAGATTGCAGTGGATCCTTTAGAACAGCGGCAAGGAAGGCAAGCAAAAACCAAGATGGCGTCGGAAGGTGGCAGTTTAACATGGGGCCCTGAACAACAAGAGTTCTTGAAATGCTGTGTGGAAGAGATCAAAAAGGAAATGAAGAAAGAGCTGTTGGCCCCGATACTACAGGCGATCGAAGGGCTAAAGGAGGAACAAAAGACCCAGGAGCGGGAGCTTCGGGTCGTGAAGGCAAAGGCAGCCGAGAATGAGGACGATATACAGGGCCTGGTGGTGAAGACGGAGACGCAGGAGGCACATCAGAAACGATGTGTGGAAAGGTTGGAGGCACTGGAAAACAACGCAAGGAGGAACAACCTGAGGATTCTTGGTCTTCCTGAAGGTGTGGAGGGAGCGGACGTCGGGGCATATGTGAGCACGATGCTGCACTCGTTAATGGGAGCGGAGGCCCCGGCGGGTCCGTTGGAGGTGGAGGGAGCATACCGAGTGATGGCGCGAGGACCGAGAGCAGGAGAAATTCCCAGAGCCATAGTGGTGAGATTCCTCCGTTTTAAGGATAGAGAAATGGTCCTTAGATGGGCGAAGAAAACTCGGAGCAGTAAATGGGAGAACACGGTGATCCGCGTTTATCAAGACTGGAGTGCGGAGGTGGCGAGAAGGAGGGCGAGCTTTAATTGGGCCAAGGCGGTGCTTCATAAAAAGAAGATAAAATTTGGAATGCTGCAACCGGCAAGACTGTGGGTCATATATCGAGGGGGGCACCACTACTTTGAGACGGCGGATGAAGCGTGGACTTTTATTGTGGAAGAAAAACTGGAATGAGCGGGTTATTAAAAAGAACGTTCGAACAAAGTGGTGGGGCGAATGTGGGGGGCAAAGAGGGGTTTTATGTACTAATCCTGCGATGTGGTAACTTTTCTCTCTCCCACAGGTGGTGATGGGGGGAGGAGGGGAGGTGGAGGAGATGGGGCGTTGGCCATTGGGGGCGGGGCCAAGGGAGAAGCGCGGGCTTGGTTCCCGCGCTATGATAATCATGGCGGGAATAGAGAAGCAGGAAGGAGGGGGCGTCGCACGGTGCGAGCCGAGGTCACGGGGGGAAGCCGAGGTCAGCCAGAGTTTGCTGACTTCTGGGAGCAACATGGGGGGAGTAATTACGCTAGCGGGGGATCTAGCGGGGGTGGGGGGGGTCGGAGGGGGGAATTACTGGGTTGCTGCTGCTGGGGAGAGGGGGGAGCTGGTATGGGAGAGGATGGGCGGGGGGGCACCGCCTGGGGGAGATACAGCTGCGTGGGAACCGGGTGAGGAGCTGGAAAAAGGTGATGGCTAATCGACAAGGGGTGGGGGTAGGAAGCCCCCCAACTCGGCTGATCACGTGGAACGTGAGAGGGCTGAACGGGCCGATAAAGAGGGCACGGGTACTCGCACACCTTAAGAAACTTAAGGCAGATGTGGTTATGTTACAGGAAACGCACCTGAAACTGATAGACCAGGTTAGGCTACGCAAAGGATGGGTGGGGCAGGTGTTCCATTCGGGGCTAGATGCGAAAAACAGGGGGGTGGCTATATTAGTGGGGAAGCGGGTAATGTTCGAGGCAAAGACCATAGTGGCGGATAACGGGGGCAGATACGTGATGGTGAGTGGCAAACTACAGGGGGAGACGGTGGTTTTGGTAAACGAATACGCCCCGAACTGGGATGATGCCAATTTTATGAGGCGGATGCTAGGACGCATTCCGGACCTAGAGATGGGAAAGCTGATAATGGGGGGAGATTTTAATACGGTGTTGGAACCAGGGCTGGATAGGTCGAAGTCCAGGACTGGAAGGAGGCCGGCAGCAGCCAAGGTACTTAAAGATTTTATGGAGCAGATGGGAGGTGTAGACCCGTGGAGATTTAGCAGACCTAGGAGTAAGGAGTTCTCGTTTTCTATGTCCATAAAGTCTACTCGCGAATAGACTTTTTTGTGCTGGGTAGGGCATTGATCCCGAAGGTGAGGGGAATGGAGTATACGGCTATAGCCATTTCGGATCACGCTCCACACTGGGTGGACTTGGAGATAGGGGAGGAAACAGGAGGGCGCCCACCCTGGAGAATGGACATGGGACTAATGGCAGATGAGGGGGTGTGTCTAAGGGTGAGGGGGTGCATTGAAAAGTACTTGGAACTCAATGATAATGGGGAGGTCCAGGTGGGAGTGGTCTGGGAGGCGTTGAAGGCGGTGGTTAGAGGGGAGCTGATATCAATAAGGGCACATAAAGGGAAGCAGAAGAGTAAGGAACGGGAGCGGTTGCTGCAAGAACTTTTGAGGGTGGACAGACAATATGCGGAAGCACCGGAGGAGGGACTGTACAGGGAAAGGCAAAGGCTACATGTAGAATTTGACTTGCTGACTACAGGCACTGCAGAGGCACAATGGAGGAAGGCACAGGGTGTACAGTACGAATATGGGGAGAAGGCGAGCAGGTTGCTGGCACACCAATTGAGGAAAAGGGGAGCAGCGAGGGAAATAGGGGGAGTGAGGGATGAGGAAGGAGAGATGGAGCGGGGAGCGGAGAGAGTGAATGGAGTGTTCAAGACATTTTATAAAAAATTATATGAAGCTCAACCCCCGGATGGGAGGGAGAGAATGATGGGCTTCTTGGATCGGCTGGAATTTCCCAAGGTGGAAGAGCAGGAAAGGGTGGGACTGGGAGCACAGATCGAGGTAGAAGAAGTGGTGAAAGGAATTAGCAGCATGCAGGCGGGAAAGGCCCCGGGACCGGATGGATTCCCAGTCGAATTCTATAGAAAATATGTGGACTTGCTCGCCCCGGTACTGACGAGGACCTTTAATGAGGCAAAGGAAAGGGGACAACTGCCCCCGACTATGTCTGAAGCAACGATATCGCTTCTCTTAAAGAAGGAAAAGGACCCGCTACAATGCGGGTCCTATAGACCTATTTCCCTCCTAAATGTAGATGCCAAGGTCCAGGCCAAGGTAATGGCAATGAGAATAGAGGAATGTGTCCCGGGGGTGGTTCATGAGGACCAAACTGGGTTTGTGAAGGGGAGACAGCTGAACACGAATATACGGAGGCTGTTAGGGGTAATGATGATGCCCCCACCAGAGGGTGAAACGGAGATAGTAGTGGCGATGGATGCCGAGAAAGCATTTGATAGAGTGGAGTGGGATTATTTGTGGGAGGTGTTGAGGAGATTGGGTTTTGGAGAGGGGTATGTTAGATGGGTGCAGCTGTTGTATAGGGCCCCAGTGGCGAGCGTGGTCACGAATGGACGGGGATCTGCATATTTTCGGCTCCATAGAGGGACAAGGCAGGGATGCCCTCTGTCCCCATTATTGTTTGCACTGGCGATTGAGCCCCTGGCGATAGCGTTGAGGGGTTCCAAGAAGTGGAGGGGAGTACTTAGGGGAGGAGAAGAGCACCGGGTATCTTTGTATGCGGACGATTTGCTACTATACGTGGCGGACCCGGCGGAGGGGATGCCAGAAATAATGCGGATACTTGGGGAGTTTGGGGATTTTTCAGGGTATAAATTGAACATGGGGAAAAGTGAGTTGTTTGTGGTGCATCCAGGGGAGCAGAGTAGAGAAATAGAGGACCTACCGTTGAGGAAGGTAACAAGGGACTTTCGTTACCTGGGGATCCAGATAGCTAAGAATTGGGGCACATTGCATAGGTTAAATTTAACGCGGTTGGTGGAACAGATGGAGGAGGATTTCAAGAGATGGGATATGGTATCCCTGTCAATGGCAGGGAGGGTGCAGGCGGTTAAGATGGTGGTCCTCCCGAGATTCCTCTTTGTGTTTCAGTGCCTCCCGGTGGTGATCACGAAGGCTTTTTTTAAAAGGATTGAAAAGAGCATCATGGGTTCTGTGTGGGCCGGGAAGACCCCGAGAGTGAGGAAGGGATTCTTACAGCGTAGCAGGGATAGGGGGGGGCTGGCACTACCAAGCCTAAGTGAGTATTATTGGGCCGCTAATATTTTAATGGTGAGTAAGTGGATGGGAGAGGAGGAGGGAGCGGCGTGGAAGAGATTAGAGAGGGCGTCCTGTAGGGGGACTAGCCTACAGGCTATGGTGACAGCCCCATTGCCGTTCTCACCGAGGAACTACACCACAAGCCCGGTGGTGGTGGCTACACTGAAGATTTGGGGACAGTGGAGACGGCATAGGGGAAAGACTGGAGCCTTGGGGGGGGTCCCCGATAAGAAACAACCATAGGTTTGCCCCGGGGGGAATGGATGGGGGATATGGAATGTGGCAAAGAGCAGGAATAACGCAACTGAAAGATCTGTTTGTGGATGGGAAGTTCGCGAGTCTGGGAGCGCTGACCGAGAAATATGGGTTGCCCCAAGGGAATGCATTCAGGTATATGCAACTGAGGGCTTTTGCGAGGCAACAGGTGAGGGAATTCCCGCAGCTCCCGACACAAGAGGTGCAGGACAGAGTGATCTCAAAGACATGGGTGGGGGATGGTAAGGTGTCAGATATATATAGGGAAATGAGGGATGAAGGGGAGACTATGGTAGATGAACTAAAAGGGAAATGGGAAGAAGAGCTGGGGGAGGAGATCGAGGAGGGTCTGTGGGCAGATGCCCTAAGCAGGGTAAACTCGTCGTCCTCGTGTGCCAGGCTAAGCCTGATTCAGTTTAAGGTATTACACAGGGCACATATGACTGGAGCACGGCTCAGTAAATTTTTTGGGGTGGAGGATAGGTGTGCGAGGTGCTCGAGAAGCCCAGCGAATCATACCCATATGTTTTGGTCATGCCCGGCACTACAGGGGTTTTGGATGGGGGTGACAAAGGTGCTTTCAAAAGTGGTAGGAGTCCGGGTCGAACCAAGCTGGGGGTTGGCTATATTTGGGGTTGCACAAGGGCCGGGAGTGCAGGAGGCGAGAGAGGCCGATGTTTTGGCCTTTGCGTCCCTAGTAGCCCGGCGCAGGATATTGCTAATGTGGAAAGAAGCCAAGCCCTCGGGGGTGGAGACCTGGATAAATGACATGGCGGGGTTTATAAAGCTAGAGCGGATTAAGTTTGTCCTAAGGGGGTCGGCTCAAGGGTTCACCAGGCGGTGGCAACCGTTCGTCGAATACCTCGCAGAAAGATAGACGGAATGGGAAAAAGAAGGCAGCAGCAGCAGCCCAGGATCGGGGGGGGGGGGGGGAGGAGGAACCAGAAGGACTCTCAGGGTTGTTAATATATACTGTATAGTATGTATAGGTCGTTGCTACAGATAATTATATATTGGACTGTTAAATTATATTTTTGGAGAGTGTTACTTGTGACAAGGCAGTTGCCAATTAGGGCTAGTTTTCATTTTTGTTATTTATTATTTATTCATTTTCTGTTTATAAAATAGGTCATTGTTATTTGTGTTGTTATAATATTGTGTAAAGGATGCACAATGTACTGTGTTGGTTGACCAAAAATTTTCAATAAAATATTTAATTTAAAAAAAGGAAAGTGATCATGAAGGGATCACTCGGATCGTAGTCGGAATCGCTGGGCGTGGGTCCTGTTGGATGGGGATAGTAGGGAGGCGTGCTGTGGCTATCGTCCGAGTCACAGTCGCTGTCTCTGCTGCTGCAGTCTGTGGGCGTTCCGGGGCGCAGTGTATATTTTGGGGGTGGAGTCGAGGTCGAGTCCGTGGCTGGGCTGGACGTGGTGGGGGATGGTAGGATTACGTTGGCTGTGGGCGGGGCGTGGTGTGCTGCGTGGTTCGACTGTTCCATATGCCTTCAGCTGGTTTATATGAAACCACGCAGTTGGGATACTTTATTTTATATACAGAAGGGCTTACTTTGTCCGCAATGGAGTACGGACCCGAGTATTCTGGTGACAGGAATGTGCTGGGGTTATATACGGAGAGCATGACTTGCTGTCCTATACTGTACTCAGTCGCATGCACTGTCTTGTCGAAACAGGCCTTGCTCTGTTTCTTTCTGGTGCGCAATTTTACTGTGGCTGCTAGCTGAGCCGTTTTAACATTTTCAACTCATTGCTCTACTGCTTTCTCGTGTGTGAGGGCCGTCACCTCGGGCTGGTCAAGTCTAAACCTAATAAATATTCTGTGCCTTCCATGGGGCGTCCGGTCATGAGTGTGCGTGGGGTGTAACCTGTGGAAGTAGAAATTGTATTACGCAGAATCATCAGCGCGAAAGGGAGGACTGAGTCCCAAGTGGTGTTGTTCTGCTGGACCATTTCTCTAAGGGTGGATTTTAGGGTCCGATTCATGCGCTCCACGATACCACTCGACTGTCGGTGTATGCTATGTGGAATTTTTGGGTGATGCCAAATATCGTGAGGACGTTCTGCATGACACGTCCCGTAAAATGGGAACCTTGGACTGATTCAATGCTGCGGGGGAGTCCCCATCTTGTAAAGATGTGGTGGGTCAAAATCTTGGCTGTGGTTTTTGCCGTGTTTGTGGGGGCTGGGAATGCTTCCACCCATTTCGTAAATGTGTCAATCACCACGAGTACATATTTATAACCATTCCTGCAAGGGGGCAACGGTCCTATAAAATCAATCTGGAGGTTAGTCCAGGGGCCGTTAACGGGTCGGGTGTGGCTGAGTTGAGCCTTTTTGGCATATCTGTCCGGATTATTCTGGGCACAGATAAGACAATTCTCGATGTAATGGTTTACATCTTCCTTTAAATTCGGCCACCAACAAAGCTGCTTGAGGTGGGCTGTAGTGGGATCGATTCCCTGATGTCCATGACCGTCATGGAACAAACAAATCAGTTGATTCCTGTCCTGTTTAGGAACCACATAAAGGGTGTCTTTTAACACCACACCGTCATGTGTGGTCAGTGCATTTTTAAACCTCTCATAGGCTGCTGGATATTTTCCTTTTACAATCTCCCTGAGATTGCTGTCCTGCTTCTGGGCCTCCACTAGATCCTCGATCTTTGCCTGTGAGACCTGAACTGCACTCACTGGGGCGTTTTCGGGGGGGTGTCCAAAAATATCCGTGTCTGGAACCTGCTTTAGCCAGTGCGTCGGCTTTCACATTTCCAGGGGGGGAGGAACGATGGTGACTGCGGACTTTGATTATCCCAAAAGTCCTGTTCTGGACTCTTTCTAAAATATGACGGAGCAATGGGGCTGAGGGGAGGGGTTTTCCGTCTGCGGAAACAAATCCTCTTGCTTTCCACAGGGGCAGAAATTCCGTGAGGCTGTTCCAGACATCGAGGCTGTCCGAGTATATGCCTGCTGGGCTGGGGAAGGAATCTGGGTGTTCCACTATATATGCGACGGCCGCGAGCTCTGCTGCCTGCGCGCCTAAGTGTCCGGGTAGTTTTATCGATATTTCCTCGAGGGCGCGTCCCTGCACGCCCTCGACATAGATACCGCAACCTGTTATGCGCTTCCCATCCAAGACTGTGGAAGATCCAGCCACATAGATCTTTATGGGCTCACACGTGTCCGTGTGCTGGGGGCTCTGGGTTCAACTATCTATCTTTCTGGGGGGTGTTTTAGCGATAAAGGGGCCTGTGTTGTGGTGTGGAGAGATAATTTTGCATTCATGGGGGGTTCCGGGGTACTGTAAGTTGTCAGCTAAATAGGTGTGTGTCTTTGTCCTTTTCACAGTGATGTCCCGTCCCTGCAAGAGAAGGGTCCATCTAGCTGCTCTAATCTGACTAACTGTACCGTCCTTGAGTCGTCCGTCCAGTAAAAGTTGGGTGGGGGGGTGTTCGGTGAGAATTGTGATGGGGTTCAGTCCGGTAATGTATGAAAAGTACTGGACTGCCCAGAAAACTGCGAGCAGGTGCCTCTCACAGGCTGAGAATCCCTGCTCCACAGCATCTAAAATTCTGGAGGTGTAAGCTACGGGCCTTAACTGGTCGTGCCGTTCCTGGAGGAGCACGGCTGAAAGGGTGCGGTCGCTACCTCTATGGCGTAAGGGGAAAGCGGGTCTGGAACTTGTAGTGCGGGGGCTGCTATGAGTGATTGCTTCAACGAGTCCACAGCATCCGTATGCTGCGGAAGCCACTCCCAGGGGGCTCCTTTCTTTAGGAGGTCTGAGAGGGGCGCTGCCTTGCTGGCGAAACCGTCAATGTGGTTTCGGCAGTAACCAACCAGTCCTAAAAACGACCGGAGGGCTGAAACGTTCTGGGGAAGGGGCAATTTAGCGATCGAGTCAGTTATTTTATGCTCGATCTCGCGTTTACCGTGTGTGATAATTGTTCCCAAATATATCACTTTTTCTTCCAATATCTGGGCCTTTTTGGGGTTGACTTTACAACCAATTGGGTGTAAGAGTTCCAGGAGTTCAGACAGAAGCTCAATGTGCTCTTCCTTGGTGTCTGTCTGCAGTAGTAGGTCGTCTACATACTGTACCAGACATTCGGGGCGAGAGAATTTGGCTAAACCATTGGCCAGCTGTCGGTGGAAAATGGAGGGGGAGTTGTGGAAGCCTTGTGGCAGGCCTGTCCACGTGTACTGCTGTGCTTTAAAGGTGAAGGCAAGTTTGTACTGGCACGCCTTTGCCAATGGAATGGACCAGAATCCATTACTGACGTCCAAAACCGTAAAGAATCGGGAATTGAGTCCCTGCTTGAGCATGGTCTCGGGATTTGTGGCTACTGTGGGGGCTGCTGCGGGGGTGATTTTGTTGAGTTCCCTGTAATCGATGGTCAGTCGCCATGATCCATCGGGCTTTCTCACTGGCCAAATCGGGGCATTATTAGTGGAGGCTTCTGATCTAAGTACGCCCTGCTCTAATAAGCTTTCTATTACCTTGGAGATTTCTCCCTCTGCCTCTTGGGGAAATCCATACTGTTTTTGGGGTCCAGGGTCAGGTCCTATTACTTGTACGGAGCCAGTCATCCGTCCACAGTCGTGCTTGTGGGTCGCGAATGCTGCCCTGTTCTTTTGCAGAACTGCCCTAACCTGCTGTCCGTGCTAAGCGTGGTCGGGTTGAACCAAAATTCGCCTACGGCTCTAATTTTGTTCGCGTATTCTCCTATGTTGAGCGTTGCGGGGGCTCTTGCGGATTTTGCCATCTTCCAGACACACTGGTTGACTGGACCGAATGAAAGGTGGTGGGAATTCATGAAATCGATTCGCAGAATGTGTTCTGCTGTGTGGGGCAGGTCAACTAATACCACGGGGTGCTTGGTGGTTCCGATTTGAATGGGTACAGGGGCTGTGATGTGTCCCTACTGTGAGTGGCCTGTAAAGCCGCTGAGGGTGATAGTGGCTGTAGTGGGCCACGTGTCTTTTTGAAACATGGTGGAGGAATTTATTATGGTGCGGGACCCTCCTGTGTCCCAGAGAAATTCGATGGGCTGTCCCCGAATTTTTGCTGCAACTACCGGTCGTCTGGACCTATCCCAAAAGGTGTCGCAGACCCAACTGGGGGAGCCCGTACACCGTCAGTCCGTTCCGGTCAAGTCCGTCTGATCCGAACAGGCGCTAACGCGATGAATGGGCTCTGTCTTTTTCTTACTCAGAGTGCCCGTCTGCTGGGCTCTCTGTGGCTTTTTAGGGGCTTTGCACTCTTTCGCGAAGTGTCCCAACTGTCCGCAGTTGTAACACTCTTGTGACTTGGGTGGGGGGCTGTTCTTTCCCTCATTCACCCATGCGGGGTTCTGGTGTGTTTTTACTGCCTGCATATCTGCTCCGGCCTGCTTTTCCTCGCTATTCTTAACTGTGGGTTTATTTTGAACAGATTGCTCCCAAGCGCGGGACAATCTTTTCACTACCCACTTCTCGTTATGGGCCTCCTCTGAGGGATCATAACTCGCAGAGGCTTTCTGTCCTGTTTCTGTGGCATGGGAGATAAGGGTGCGTGTCCATTTGGCCATGTTGTCTGGGGACAAATGGGCGCGGTCTACGTCTCCAAAGACTGCTGCAAAGTGAATCCACGGCGTCCAGCAAACGCTGTGGGGTGCTCGGATTTCTTTTGCCTACATTTGTTGAGGCCATCTACGGGGTCACCCCGATCGCATCCAGGATCGCGGTATGCATTTCTGCAAGGGTGCCTCGTCCTACGTTCTGTGGGTCGGGAAGGGCTGCTGCGACTGATGGGTCTAAGCTTAGGACCATGAGCTTCACCTGCTCTTTCTCATCCAGGCCGTACAAGGTCGCCTGGTGTTTGACGGTGGCAAAGAAATGGTGTGGGTCTGAAGCGGGGAGGAACGGTGTGATCTTATCGCACGCGTCCCGTAATTGGGTCACTGTTAAGGGGGTGGAGTATAGAAATTCCGCATCGTCCAATGTGGCTGTGCGGTGGGTGGTTACTGGGTTCATTGGAGCCTGAACTATCTGCTGTGTGGGGGGTTGGGGCGCTTTTCTCTTTTGTGGCTTTCCCTGCGCACATGTTCCCTGAACATATCTCTGCGCTGTTTTATTCAACTCTTCCCAATCAGGGCCATCTTCCTGATCTAATTTTTCTCCAGAGGTTTCCTGGAAACCTTTCTGAACTGAAAGCAGCGATTGCAGCTCTGCAATCTGCTTCCGGCACTTTGCGTGGCCTAGCGTGCTTTGTCTTTGTTCTGTGGTGGCAGCATGGAGTGCTCTTAATGCTGCCTTGAGGCCACTACACTGTTTTTGTACTGCCTCTACCTGTTTTTCCGTTTCTTCACGTACCAGGACTGCACGTTGCGTGTCCTGATAGGCCTTTTCGTATTGAGACTGGAAGCTGCTTAGGTGCGCCAGACAAGACTGGTGTGCCCTTTTGGCATCCTCCACCTCTACATCTTTTGCTGCCAACTTCCTTCTCAATTCTAAATTCTCCTTTTCTACCTCACTTACATCGACCTTACTCATTCGATGTATGCCCTCAACTTCTTTTCTGAGCGTCCTAACGACCTCCTCTGTGCCTCGCAATTGTGCCAAGCAGGACACGATTGCCATCGGCTTACGAGCTTTCCCTTAGCTCTTTTTGTGGATCTCGCTCAGGTTCTCCGACCAAGTATGTCCTATACTCCCGGGGCCTGATTCCTCGTTGTCACAGGATTCATTCCAAAGGGGCCATCCTTTCCCTTTGAGATATTTCATGATTTCTTCCTCCCAAATGGGACATTGTCCCACATTGCTGCTGGTCGCAAATTCCTCGGGGTTCATTAGGCGCTGCATTGCCTGCATTGCCATCTTTCCTATCCGAATGCTGCTCTTCAAATTTGGGACAGGGGTATTAAGGCGGTGCTGTAAATACGGGTACGGCTTTCGCTACTTTCCGATATACAAACTTCCGACAGTTTTGTCGCAACAGAAAATCTATCAGTTTTACCTTATCGCCCTGTTAGTTACGCTTGCATACACACACTTCTGAATTATGAGTATTGATCAGAACTGCTTGAACACTTGTGGTTTTCTGTTTCCAATTGGGTCTCTAATTCAAATTCTGGGTTCTCCCGGAGTGGGTTTCCACTTCTAGATCGGGTCCCGTCAGGATGTCGCCAAATAATGTTGCTAATTTTCTCCTTGGTTTAATTGCTCTGTTTTATCACCTTTGCTCTTGAGTCGCCAGGTATCTTTATGATACCGCCACGTGGTTCAAGTCCGAGTAATGATCAATAATCCAACACACCGCTTAGTAAGATTTAAATCAAAGCACATTTATTATACACAGTAATCACTACTCATGCATAAATTCTACGTTTAAGCTACTTCTACAACTAACAGGCCAATACTTAACTTGGAACTGACCCACCAGGTCAGGGCAACAAATGGCCTTTCGTTCGGGTTCTGAGCCTGCGGGATTCGAAGTTGGTACAGGTTGATAGCGAGGAGCGTCTATCTCGTAGCGAGCGTTGAAGTAAGACTTACAGGTTCGATCGGCTGCTGAAGAGTGACGAGAGCTGGAAGAGAGAGCGCCTTGAACTTGGGGCTCAATTCTTATAGTCCTCAGGGGCTTCCCGCTTTTCGGGGCGGACCCTGTACCTGGTTCCAAGTGATTGGACTTTGTCCCAATCACTTGGTTCGATTTTCTCCAATGCTGGAGCGGTTCCCTGATCAATGGGCGGTCCTGAGGTGGTCGTTCACCTCCTTTTGTGTCGGCTCCTGCTGGCGCCGAAGAGTCTGGTTTGGCTTTATGTGTCTAAATGTTGCTTATTGTTCCCGGGGATTGCTCATTAGTATGTAGATGGCTGGTGTTTTGTTATGCTGATGGTTGCTGGTATCGATCTTGTCTGGCCTTTCCAGTGGTAAATACACAGCCAACCTGCAGCTGCTTGTTTTTGTCCTGTTGGCTGACTTTCCCATCAGCCTTTGCCGTTCGCCATTTGAATCGGGAGTTGGCCATTTTAAGTGGCTACAGCCCCTGGCGGCGGGAGGACTGACCGCCCGTCACGGTGGCCAGGAGGACCACATGTCACAGCAACCCCGGCATCAGGTGGACCGCCCTCCCGTCACAGCACCCCCGATGTCAGGAGGAGCACCTGTCACAGCGCCCGCAGCAGCGGGAGGACCACCTGTCACAGTGCCACTGGCGGCGGGAGGACCGTCCGCCCATCATAGCGCCCCCGGCGGCGGGAGGACCGCTTATCGCAGCGGCCCCAGCGGCGGCAGGACCGCCCATCACAGCGCCCCTGGTGTTGGGAGGACCAAACCATCCATCAGACCGCCCCAGAGTAAACACACGCAGAGACGGGGAGGAAAGTGCAATCTCCACTCAGACAGTGAGCGAGGCGGAACCTGGGTCCCTGGCACTGTGAGACAGCAGTGTTAACCCGGGTCCCAGGCACTGTGAGACAGCGGTGTTAACCCGGGTCCCAGGCACTGTGAGACAGCAGTGTTAACCCGGGTCCCAGGCACTGTGAGACAGCGGTGTTAACCCGGGTCCCTGACCCTGTGAAACAGCAGTGTTAACCCGGGTCCCTGGCACTGTGAGACAGCAGTGTTAACCCGGGTCCCTGGCACTGTGAGTCAGCAGTGTTAACCCGGGTCCCTGGCTCTGTGAGACAGCAGTGTTAACCCGGGTCCCTGGCTCTGTGAGACAGCAGTGTTAACCCGGGTCCCTGGCTCTGTGAGACAGCAGTGTTAACCCAGGTCCCTGACCCTGTGAAACAGCAGTGTTAACCCGGGTCCCTGGCACTGTGAGACAGCAGTGTTAACCCGGGTCCCTGGCACTGTGAGACAGCAGTGTTAACCCGGGTCCCTGGCACTGTGAGGCAGCAGTGTTAACCCGGGTCCCTGGCACTGTGAGACAGCAGTGTTAACCCGGGTCTCTGGCACTGTAAGTCAGCAGTGTTAACCCGGGTCCCTGGCACTGTGAGTCAGCAGTGTTAACCCGGGTCCCTGGCACTGTGAGACAGCAGTGTTAACCCGGGTCACAGGCACTGTGAGACAGCAGTGTTAACCCGGGTCCCTGGCTCTGTGAGTCAGCAGTGTTAACCCGGGTCCCTGGCTCTGTGAGACAGCAGTGTTAACCCGGGTCCCTGGCACTGTGAGACAGCAGTGTTAACCCGGGTCCCTGGCACTGTGAGACAGCAGTGTTAACCTGGGTCTCTGGCACTGTAAGTCAGCAGTGTTAACCCGGGTCCCTGGCACTGTGAGTCAGCAGTGTTAACCCGGGTCCCTGGCACTGTGAGACAGCAGTGTTAACCCGGGTCACAGGCACTGTGAGACAGCAGTGTTAACCCGGGTCCCTGGCACTGTGGGGCAGCAGTGTTAACCCGGGTCACTGGCACTGTGGGGCAGCAGTGTTAACCCGGGTCCCTGGCACTGTGAGACAGCAGTGTTAACCCGTGTCTCTGGCACTGTGAGACAGCAGAGTTAACCCGGGTCCCTGGCACTGTGAGACATCAGTGTTAACCCGGGTCCCTGGCACTCTGAGACAGCAGTGTAAACCCAGGTCCCTGGCAGTGTGAGACAGCAGTATTAACCTGGATCCCTGGCACTGTTCGGTAGCGGTGTTAACCCGGGTCCCTGGCACTGTGAGACAGCAGAGTTAACCCGGGTCCCTGGCACTGTGAGACAGCAGTGTTTACCCAGGTCCCTGGCACTGTGAGACAGCAGTGTTAACCCGGGTCACTTGCACTGTGGGGCAGCAGTGTTAACACAGATCCCTGGCACTGTGAGACAGCAGTGTTAACCTCGGTCCCGGGCACTGTGAGACAGCAGTGTTAACCCGGGTCCCTCGCACTGTGAAACACCAGTGTCATCCCGGGTCTCTGGCACTGTGAGACAGCAGTGTTAACCTGGGTCCCTGGCACTGTGAGACAGCAGTGTTAACCTGGGTCCCTGGCACTGTGAGACAGCAGTGTTAACCCGGGTCCCTGACTCTGTGAGACAGCAGTGTTAACCCGTGTCCCTGGCACTGTGAGACAGTAGTGTTAACCCGGGTCCCTGGCACTGTGAGACAGCAGTGTTAACCCGGGTCCCTGGCACTCTGAGACAGCAGTGTCAACCCAGGTCCCTGGCACTGTGAAACAGCAGTGTTAACCCGGGTCCCTGGCACTGTGAGGGAGCAGTGTTAACCCGGGTCCCTGGCTCTGTGAGACAGCAGTGTTAATCTGGGTCCCTGGCACTGTGAGATAGCAGTTTTAACCCTGGTCCCTGGCACTGTGAAACAGGAGTGCTAACCCGGGTCCCTGGCACTGTGAGACAGCAGTGATAACCCGGGTCACTGGCACTGTGAGACAGCAGTGTAAACCCGGGTCCCTGGCACAGTGAGACAGCAGTGTTAAACTGGGTCCCTGGCACTGTGAGACAGCATTGTTATCCTTGGTCCCTGGCACTGTGCGACAGCAGTGTTTACCCGAGTCCCTGGCACTGTGAGACAGCAGTGTTAACCTGGGTCCCTGGCTCTGTGAGACAGCAGTGTTAACCCGGGTCCCTGGCTCTGTGAGACAGCAGTGTTAACCTGGGTCCCAGGCTCTGTGATTCAGCAGTGTTAACCCGGGTCCAAGGCACTGTGAGACAGCAGTGTTAACCCGGGTCCCTGGCACTGTGAAACAGCAGTGTTAACCCAGTCCCTGGCACTGTGAGACAGCAGTGTTAACCCGGGTCCCTGGCACTGAGAGACAGCAGTGTTAACCTGGATCCCTGGCACTGTTCGGTAGCGGTCTTAACCCGGGTCCCTGTCACTGTGAGACAGCAGTGTTAACCCGGGTCCCTGTCACTGTGAGACAGCAGTGTTAACCCAGGTCCCTGGTACTGTGAGACAGCAGGTGCTAACCCGGGTTCTGGCACTGTGAGGCAGCAGTGCTGACCCGGGTCCCTGGCACTCTGAGACAGCAGTGTTAACCCAGTCCCTGGCACTGTGAGACAGCAGTGTTAACCCGAGTCCCTGGCACTGTGCGACAGCAGTGTTAACCCGGGTCCCTGGCACTGTAAGACAGCAGTGTTAACCCGCGTCCCTGGGACTGTGCAACAGCAGTGCTAACCCGGGTCCCTGGCACTGTGAGACAGCAGTATTAACCTGGGTCCCTGGCACTGTGAGGCAGCAGTGTTAACCCGGGTCACTGGCACTGTGAGACAGCAGTGTTAACCCGGGTCCCTGGCACTGAGAGGCAGCAGTGTTAACCTGGATTCCTGGCACTGTTTGGTAGCGGTTGTGGTGGTATCTTTTAGGGGTCATGTGGGACTGTGAAGCCGTGATGCTATTGGCTGTGAGACAGCAGTGTTAACCTGGGTCCCTGGCACTGTGAGACAGCAGTGTTAATCCGGGCCCCTGGCACTGTGTGACAGCAGTGTTAACCCGGGTCCCGGGCTCTGTGAGACAGCAGTGTTAACCCGGGTCCCTGGCACTGTGAGACAGCAGTGTTAACCCGGGACCCGGGCTCTGTGAGACAGCAGTGTTAACCCGGGTCCCTGGCACTGTGAGACAGCAGTGTTAACCTGGGTCCCTGGCACTCTGAGGCAGCAGTGTTAACCCGGGTCCCTGGCACTGTGAGACAGCAGTGTTAACCCGGGTCCCTGGCATTGTGAGACAGCAGTGTTAACCCGGGTCCCTGGCACTGTGAGACAGCAGTGTTAACCCAGGTCCCTGGCACTGTGAGACAGCAGTGTTAACCCGGGTCCCTGGCACTGAGACAGCAGTGTTAACCCGGGTCCCTGGCACTGTGAGACAGCAGTGTTAACCCGGGTCCCGGGCTCTGTGAGACAGCAGTGTTAACCCGGGTCCCTGGCACTGTGAGACAGCAGTGTTAACTCGGGTCCCTGGCACTGTGAGACAGCAGTGTTAACCCGGGTCCCTGGCTCTGTGAGACAGCAGTGTTAACCTGTGTCCCTGGCACTGTGAGACAGCAGTGTTGATCCGGGTCCCTGGCACTGTGAGACAGCAGTGTTAACCCGGGTCCCTGGCACTGTGAGACAGCAGTGTTAGCCCGGGACCCTGGCACTGTGAGACAGCAGTGTTAACCCGGGTCCCTGGCACTGTGGGACAGCAGTGTTAACCCGAGTCCCTGGCTCTGTGAGACAGCAGTCTTAACCAGCGTCCCTGGCACTGTGAGACAGCAGTGTTAACCAGTGTCTCTGGCACTGTGAGACAGCAGTGTTAACCCGGGTCCCTGGCACTGTGAGACAGCAGTGTTAACCCGTGTTCCTGGCACTGTGAAACAGCAGTGTTAACCCGGGTCCCTGGCACTGTGAGACAGCAGTGTTAACCCGGGTCCCTGGCACTGTGAGACAGCAGTGTTAGCCCGGGACACTGGCACTGTGAGACAGCAGTGTTAACCCGGGTCCCTGGCACTGTGGTACAGCAGTGTTAACCCGAGTCGCTGGCTCTGTGAGACAGCAGTCTTAACCCGCGTCCCTGGCACTGTGAGACAGCAGTGTTAACCCGTGACCCTGGCACTATGAAACAGCAGTGTTAACCCGGGTCCCTGGCACTGTGAGACAGCAGTGTTAACCCGGGTACCTGGCACTGTGAGACAGCAGTGTTAACCCGTGTCCCTGGCACTGTAAATCAGCAGTGTTAACCCGTGTCCCTGGCACTGTGAGACAGTAGTGTTAACCCGGGTCCCTGGCACTGTGAGACAGCAGTGTTAACCCGGGTCCCTGGCACTCTGAGACAGCAGTGTTAACCCAGGTCCCTGGCACTGTGAAACAGCAGTGTTAACCCGGGTCCCTGGCACTGTGAGACAGCAGTGTTAGCCCGGGTCCCTGGCACTGTGAGACAGCAGTGTTAACCCGGGTCCCTGGCACTGAGAGACAGCAGTGTTAACCAGGATCCCTGGCACTGTTCGGTAGCGGTGTTAACCCGGGTCCCTGTCACTGTGAGACAGCAGTGTTAACCCGGGTCCCTGTCACTGTGAGACAGCAGTGTTAACCCAGGTCCCTGGTACTGTGAGACAGCAGTGTTAACCCGAGTTCCTGGCACTGTGCGACAGCAGTGTTAACCCGGGTCCCTGGCACTGTAAGACAGCAGTGTTAACCCGGGTCCCTGGGACTGTGCAACAGCAGTGCTAACCCGGGTCCCTGGCACTGTGAGACAGCAGTATTAACCTGGGTCCCTGGCACTGTGAGGCAGCAGTGTTAACCCGGGTCACTGGCACTGTGAGACAGCAGTGTTAACCCGGGTCCCTGGCACTGAGAGGCAGCAGTGTTAACCTGGATTCCTGGCACTGTTTGGTAGCGGTTGTGGTGGTATGTATTAGGGTTCATGTGGGACTGTGAAGCCATGATGCTATTGGCTGTGAGACAGCAGTGTTAACCTGGGTCCCTGGCACTGTGAGACAGCAGTGTTAACCTGGGTCCCTGGCACTGTGAGACAGCAGTGTTAATCCGGGCCCCTGGCACTGTGTGACAGCAGTGTTAACCCGGGTCCCTGGCACTCTGAGACAGCAGTGTTAACCCAGGTCCCTGGCACTGTGAAACAGCAGTGTTAACCCGGGTCCCTGGCACTGTGAGACAGCAGTGTTAGCCCGGGTCCCTGGCACTGTGAGACAGCAGTGTTAACCCGGGTCCCTGGCACTGAGAGACAGCAGTGTTAACCTGGATCCCTGGCACTGTTCGGTAGCGGTGTTAACCCGGGTCCCTGGCACTGTGAGACAGCAGTGTTAACCCGGGTCCCTGGCACTGTGAGACAGCAGTGTTAGCCCGGGACCCTGGCACTGTGAGACAGCAGTGTTAACCCGGGTCCCTGGCACTGTGGGACAGCAGTGTTAACCCGAGTCCCTGGCTCTGTGAGACAGCAGTCTTAACCAGCGTCCCTGGCACTGTGAGACAGCAGTGTTAACCAGTGTCTCTGGCACTGTGAGACAGCAGTGTTAACCCGGGTCCCTGGCACTGTGAGACAGCAGTGTTAACCCGTGTCCCTGGCACTGTGAAACAGCAGTGTTAACCCGGGTCCCTGGCACTGTGAGACAGCAGTGTTAACCCGGGTCCCTGGCACTGTGAGACAGCAGTGTTAGCCCGGGACACTGGCACTGGGAGACAGCAGTGTTAACCCGGGTCCCTGGCACTGTGGGACAGCAGTGTTAACCCGAGTCCCTGGCTCTGTGAGACAGCAGTCTTAACCCGCGTCCCTGGCACTGTGAGACAGCAGTGTTAACCCGTGACCCTGGCACTATGAAACAGCAGTGTTAACCCGGGTCCCTGGCACTGTGAGACAGCAGTGTTAACCCGGGTACCTGGCACTGTGAGACAGCAGTGTTAACCCGGGTCCCTGGCACTGTAAGACAGCAGTGTTAACCCGGGTCCCTGGGACTGTGCAACAGCAGTGCTAACCCGGGTCCCTGGCACTGTGAGACAGCAGTATTAACCTGGGTCCCTGGCACTGTGAGGCAGCAGTGTTAACCCGGGTCACTGGCACTGTGAGACAGCAGTGTTAACCCGGGTCCCTGGCACTGAGAGGCAGCAGTGTTAACCTGGATTCCTGGCACTGTTTGGTAGCGGTTGTGGTGGTATGTATTAGGGTTCATGTGGGACTGTGAAGCCATGATGCTATTGGCTGTGAGACAGCAGTGTTAACCTGGGTCCCTGGCACTGTGAGACAGCAGTGTTAACCTGGGTCCCTGGCACTGTGAGACAGCAGTGTTAATCCGGGCCCCTGGCACTGTGTGACAGCAGTGTTAACCCGGGTCCCTGGCACTCTGAGACAGCAGTGTTAACCCAGGTCCCTGGCACTGTGAAACAGCAGTGTTAACCCGGGTCCCTGGCACTGTGAGACAGCAGTGTTAGCCCGGGTCCCTGGCACTGTGAGACAGCAGTGTTAACCCGGGTCCCTGGCACTGAGAGACAGCAGTGTTAACCTGGATCCCTGGCACTGTTCGGTAGCGGTGTTAACCCGGGTCCCTGGCACTGTGAGACAGCAGTGTTAACCCGGGTCCCTGGCACTGTGAGACAGCAGTGTTAGCCCGGGACCCTGGCACTGTGAGACAGCAGTGTTAACCCGGGTCCCTGGCACTGTGGGACAGCAGTGTTAACCCGAGTCCCTGGCTCTGTGAGACAGCAGTCTTAACCAGCGTCCCTGGCACTGTGAGACAGCAGTGTTAACCAGTGTCTCTGGCACTGTGAGACAGCAGTGTTAACCCGGGTCCCTGGCACTGTGAGACAGCAGTGTTAACCCGTGTCCCTGGCACTGTGAAACAGCAGTGTTAACCCGGGTCCCTGGCACTGTGAGACAGCAGTGTTAACCCGGGTCCCTGGCACTGTGAGACAGCAGTGTTAGCCCGGGACACTGGCACTGGGAGACAGCAGTGTTAACCCGGGTCCCTGGCACTGTGGGACAGCAGTGTTAACCCGAGTCCCTGGCTCTGTGAGACAGCAGTCTTAACCCGCGTCCCTGGCACTGTGAGACAGCAGTGTTAACCCGTGACCCTGGCACTATGAAACAGCAGTGTTAACCCGGGTCCCTGGCACTGTGAGACAGCAGTGTTAACCCGGGTACCTGGCACTGTGAGACAGCAGTGTTAACCCGTGTCCCTGGCAATGTAAATCAGCAGTGTTAACCCGTGTCCCTGGCACTGTGAGACAGTAGTGTTAACCCGGGTCCCTGGCACTGTGAGACAGCAGTGTTAACCCGGGTCCCTGGCACTCTGAGACAGCAGTGTTAACCCAGGTCCCTGGCACTGTGAAACAGCAGTGTTAACCCGGGTCACTGGCACTGTGAGACAGCAGTGTTAGCCCGGGTCCCTGGCACTGTGAGACAGCAGTGTTAACCCGGGTCCCTGGCACTGAGAGACAGCAGTGTTAACCTGGATCCCTGGCACTGTTCGGTAGCGGTGTTAACCCGGGTCCCTGTCACTGTGAGACAGCAGTGTTAACCCGGGTCCCTGTCACTGTGAGACAGCAGTGTCAACCCAGGTCCCTGGTACTGTGAGACAGCAGTGTTAACCCGAGTCCCTGGCACTGTGCGACAGCAGTATTAACCTGGGTCCCTGGAACTGTGAGACAGCAGGTGCTAACCCGGGTTCCTGGCACTGTGAGGCAGCAGTGCTGACCCGGGTCCCTGGCACTCTGAGACAGCAGTGTTAACCCAGTCCCTGGCACTGTGAGACAGCAGTGTTAACCCGAGTCCCTGGCACTGTGCGACAGCAGTGTTAACCCGGGTCCCTGGCACTGTGAGACAGCAGTGTTAACCCGGGTCCCTGGGACTGTGCAACAGCAGTGCTAACCCGGGTCCCTGGCACTGTGAGACAGCAGTATTAACCTGGGTCCCTGGCACTGTGAGGCAGCAGTGTTAACCCGGGTCACTGGCACTGTGAGACAGCAGTGTTAACCCGGGTCCCTGGCACTGAGAGGCAGCAGTGTTAACCTGGATTCCTGGCACTGTTTGGTAGCGGTTGTGGTGGTATGTATTAGGGTTCATGTGGGACTGTGAAGCCATGATGCTATTGGCTGTGAGACAGCAGTGTTAACCTGGGTCCCTGGCACTGTGAGACAGCAGTGTTAACCCGGGTCCTTGGCACTGTGAGACAGCAGTGTTAACCCGGGTCCCTGGCACTCTGAGACAGCAGTGTTAACCCAGGTCCCTGGCACTGTGAAACAGCAGTGTTAACCCGGGTCCCTGGCACTGTGAGACAGCAGTGTTAGCCCGGGTCCCTGGCACTGTGAGACAGCAGTGTTAACCCGGGTCCCTGGCACTGAGAGACAGCAGTGTTAACCTGGATCCCTGGCACTGTTCGGTAGCGGTGTTAACCCGGGTCCCTGTCACTGTGAGACAGCAGTGTTAACCCGGGTCCCTGTCACTGTGAGACAGCAGTGTTAACCCAGGTCCCTGGTACTGTGAGACAGCAGTGTTAACCCGAGTCCCTGGCACTGTGCGACAGCAGTATTAACCTGGGTCCCTGGAACTGTGAGACAGCAGGTGCTAACCCGGGTTCCTGGCACTGTGAGGCAGCAGTGCTGACCCGGGTCCCTGGCACTCTGAGACAGCAGTGTTAACCCAGTCCCTGGCACTGTGAGACAGCAGTGTTAACCCGAGTCCCTGGCACTGTGCGACAGCAGTGTTAACCCGGGTCCCTGGCACTGTGAGACAGCAGTGTTAACCCGGGTCCCTGGGACTGTGCAACAGCAGTGCTAACCCGGGTCCCTGGCACTGTGAGACAGCAGTATTAACCTGGGTCCCTGGCACTGTGAGGCAGCAGTGTTAACCCGGGTCACTGGCACTGTGAGACAGCAGTGTTAACCCGGGTCCCTGGCACTGTTTGGTAGCGGTTGTGGTGGTATGTATTAGGGTTCATGTGGGACTGTGAAGCCATGATGCTATTGGCTGTGAGACAGCAGTGTTAACCTGGGTCCCTGGCACTGTGAGACAGCAGTGTTAATCCGGGCCCCTGGCACTGTGTGACAGCAGTGTTAACCCGGGTCCCTGGCACTCTGAGACAGCAGTGTTAACCCAGGTCCCTGGCACGGTGAAACAGCAGTGTTAACCCGGGTCCCTGGCACTGTGAGACAGCAGTGTTTGCCCGGGTCCCTGGCACT
Organism: Scyliorhinus torazame; assembly: GCF_047496885.1. Taxonomy (NCBI): domain Eukaryota; kingdom Metazoa; phylum Chordata; class Chondrichthyes; order Carcharhiniformes; family Scyliorhinidae; genus Scyliorhinus; species Scyliorhinus torazame. The sequence continues at coordinate 367,641,895 of NC_092710.1, forward strand.
GTGAGACAGCAGTGTTAACCCGGGTCCCTGGCACTGAGAGACAGCAGTGTTAACCTGGATCCCTGGCACTGTTCGGTAGCGGTGTTAACCCGGGTCCCTGTCACTGTGAGACAGCAGTGTTAACCCGGGTCCCTGTCACTGTGAGACAGCAGTGTTAACCCAGGTCCCGGGTACTGTGAGACAGCAGTGTTAACCCGAGTCCCTGGCTCTGTGCGACAGCAGTATTAACCTGGGTCCCTGGCACTGTGAGACAGCAGGTGCTAACCCGGGTTCCTGGCACTGTGAGGCAGCAGTGCTGACCCGGGTCCCTGGCACTCTGAGACAGCAGTGTTAACCCAGTCCCTGGCGCTGTGAGACAGCAGTGTTAACCCGAGTCCCTGGCACTGTGCGACAGCAGTGTTAACCCGGGTCCCTGGCACTGTAAGACAGCAGTGTTAACCCGGGTCCCTGGGACTGTGCAACAGCAGTGCTAACCCGGGTCCCTGGCACTGTGAGACAGCAGTATTAACCTGGGTCCCTGGCACTGTGAGGCAGCAGTGTTAACCCGGGTCACTGGCACTGTGAGACAGCAGTGTTAACCCGGGTCCCTGGCACTGAGAGGCAGCAGTGTTAACCTGGATTCCTGGCACTGTTTGGTAGCGGTTGTGGTGGTATGTATTAGGGTTCATGTGGGACTGTGAAGCCGTGATGCTATTGGCTGTGAGACAGCAGTGTTAACCTGGGTCCCTGGCACTGTGAGACAGCAGTGTTAATCCGGGCCCCTGGCACTGTGTGACAGCAGTGTTAACCCGGGTCCCGGGCTCTGTGAGACAGCAGTGTTAACCCGGGTCCCTGGCACTGTGAGACAGCAGTGTTAACCCGGGTCCCGGGCTCTGTGAGACAGCAGTGTTAACCCGGGCCCCTGGCACTGTGAGACAGCAGTGTTAACCCGGGTCCCTGGCACTGTGTGACAGCAGTGTTAACCCGGGTCCCTGGCACTGTGAGACAGCAGTGTTAACCTGGGTCCCTGGCATTGTGAGACAGCAGTGTTAACCCGTGTCTCTGGCTCTGTGAGACAGCAGTGTTAACCCGGGTCCCTGGCACTGTGAGACAGCATTGTTAACCCGGGTCCCTGGCTCTGAGAGACAGCAGTGTTAATCCGGGCCCCTGGCACTGTGAGACAGCCGTGTTAACACGTGTCCCTGGCACTGTAAGAGCAGTGTTAACCCGGGTCCCTGGCACTGTGAGACAGCAGTGTTAACCCGGGTCCCTGGCACTGTGAGACAGCAGTGTTAACCTGTGTCCCTGGCTCTGTGAGACAGTTCACCCGGGTCCCTGGCTCTGTGAGACAGCAGTGTTAACCCGTGTCTCTGGCTCTGTGAGACAGCAGTGTTAACACGGGACCTTGGCACTGTGAGACAGCAGTGTTAACCCGGGTCCCTGGCACTGTGAGACAGCAGTGTTAACCCGGGTCCCTGGCACTGTGAGACAGCAGTGTTAACCCGGGTCCCTGGCACTGTGAGACAGCAGTGATAACCCGGGCCCCTGGCACTGTGAGACAGCAGTGTTAACCCGGGTCCCTGGCGCTGTGAGACAGCAGTGTTAACCTGGGTCCCTGGCACTGTGAGGCAGCAGTGTTAACCCGGGTCCCTGGCACTGTGAGACAGCAGTGTTAACCCGGGTCCCTGGCATTGTGAGACAGCAGTGTTAACCCGGGTCCCTGGCACTGTGAGACAGCAGTGTTAACCCAGGTCCCTGGCACTGTGAGACAGCAGTGTTAAACCGGGTCCCTGGCACTGAGAGACAGCGGTGTTAACCCGGGTCCCAGGCACTGAGACAGCAGTGTTAACCCGGGTCCCTGGCACTGTGAGACAGCAGTGTTAACCCGGGTCCCTGGCTCTGTGAGACAGCAGTGTTAACCCGGGTCCCTGGCACTGTGAGACAGCAGTGTTAACCCGGGTCCCTGGCACTGTGAGACAGCAGTGTTAACCCGGGTCCCTGGCTCTGTGAGACAGCAGTGTTAACCTGTGTCCCTGGCACTGTGAGACAGCAGTGTTAACCTGTGTCCCTGGCTCTGTGAGACAGTTCACCCGGGTCCCTGGCTCTGTGAGACAGCAGTGTTAACCCGTGTCTCTGGCTCTGTGAGACAGCAGTGTTAACACGGGACCTTGGCACTGTGAGACAGCAGTGTTAACCCGGGTCCCTGGCACTGTGAGACAGCAGTGTTAACCCGGGTCCCTGGCACTGTGAGACAGCAGTGTTAACCCGGGTCCCTGGCACTGTGAGACAGCAGTGATAACCCGGGCCCCTGGCACTGTGAGACAGCAGTGTTAACCCGGGTCCCTGGCACTGTGAGACAGCAGTGTTAACCTGGGTCCCTGGCACTGTGAGGCAGCAGTGTTAACCCGGGTCCCTGGCACTGTGAGACAGCAGTGTTAACCCGGGTCCCTGGCATTGTGAGACAGCAGTGTTAACCCGGGTCCCTGGCACTGTGAGACAGCAGTGTTAACCCAGGTCCCTGGCACTGTGAGACAGCAGTGTTAAACCGGCTCCCTGGCACTGAGAGACAGCGGTGTTAACCCGGGTCCCAGGCACTGAGACAGCAGTGTTAACCCGGGTCCCTGGCACTGTGAGACAGCAGTGTTAACCCGGGTCCCTGGCTCTGTGAGACAGCAGTGTTAATCCGGGTCCCTGGCACTGTGAGACAGCAGTGTTAACCCGGGTCCCTGGCACTGTGAGACAGCAGTGTTAACCCGGGTCCCTGGCTCTGTGAGACAGCAGTGTTAACCTGTGTCCCTGGCACTGTGAGACAGCAGTGTTGATCCGGGTCCCTGGCACTGTGAGACAGCAGTGTTAACCCGGGTCCCTGGCACTGTGAGACAGCAGTGTTAGCCCGGGACACTGGCACTGTGAGACAGCAGTGTTAACCCGGGTCCCTGGCACTGTGAGACAGCAGTGTTAACCTGGGTCCCTGGCATTGTGAGACAGCAGTGTTAACCCGTGTCTCTGGCTCTGTGAGACAGCAGTGTTAACCCGGGTCCCTGGCACTGTGAGACAGCAGTGTTAACCCGGGTCCCTGGCTCTGAGAGACAGCAGTGTTAATCCGGGCCCCTGGCACTGTGAGACAGCCGTGTTAACACGTGTCCCTGGCACTGTAAGAGCAGTGTTAACCCGGGTCCCTGGCACTGTGAGACAGCAGTGTTAACCCGGGTCCCTGGCACTGTGAGACAGCAGTGTTAACCTGTGTCCCTGGCTCTGTGAGACAGTTCACCCGGGTCCCTGGCTCTGTGAGACAGCAGTGTTAACCCGGGTCCCTGGCTCTGTGAGACAGCAGTGTTAACCCAGGTCCCTGACCCTGTGAAACAGCAGTGTTAACCCGGGTCCCTGGCACTGTGAGACAGCAGTGTTAACCCGGGTCCCTGGCACTGTGAGACAGCAGTGTTAACCCGGGTCCCTGGCACTGTGAGGCAGCAGTGTTAACCCGGGTCCCTGGCACTGTGAGACAGCAGTGTTAACCCGGGTCTCTGGCACTGTAAGTCAGCAGTGTTAACCCGGGTCCCTGGCACTGTGAGTCAGCAGTGTTAACCCGGGTCCCTGGCACTGTGAGACAGCAGTGTTAACCCGGGTCACAGGCACTGTGAGACAGCAGTGTTAACCCGGGTCCCTGGCTCTGTGAGTCAGCAGTGTTAACCCGGGTCCCTGGCTCTGTGAGACAGCAGTGTTAACCCGGGTCCCTGGCACTGTGAGACAGCAGTGTTAACCCGGGTCCCTGGCACTGTGAGACAGCAGTGTTAACCTGGGTCTCTGGCACTGTAAGTCAGCAGTGTTAACCCGGGTCCCTGGCACTGTGAGTCAGCAGTGTTAACCCGGGTCCCTGGCACTGTGAGACAGCAGTGTTAACCCGGGTCACAGGCACTGTGAGACAGCAGTGTTAACCCGGGTCCCTGGCACTGTGGGGCAGCAGTGTTAACCCGGGTCACTGGCACTGTGGGGCAGCAGTGTTAACCCGGGTCCCTGGCACTGTGAGACAGCAGTGTTAACCCGTGTCTCTGGCACTGTGAGACAGCAGAGTTAACCCGGGTCCCTGGCACTGTGAGACATCAGTGTTAACCCGGGTCCCTGGCACTCTGAGACAGCAGTGTAAACCCAGGTCCCTGGCAGTGTGAGACAGCAGTATTAACCTGGATCCCTGGCACTGTTCGGTAGCGGTGTTAACCCGGGTCCCTGGCACTGTGAGACAGCAGAGTTAACCCGGGTCCCTGGCACTGTGAGACAGCAGTGTTTACCCAGGTCCCTGGCACTGTGAGACAGCAGTGTTAACCCGGGTCACTTGCACTGTGGGGCAGCAGTGTTAACACAGATCCCTGGCACTGTGAGACAGCAGTGTTAACCTCGGTCCCGGGCACTGTGAGACAGCAGTGTTAACCCGGGTCCCTCGCACTGTGAAACACCAGTGTCATCCCGGGTCTCTGGCACTGTGAGACAGCAGTGTTAACCTGGGTCCCTGGCACTGTGAGACAGCAGTGTTAACCTGGGTCCCTGGCACTGTGAGACAGCAGTGTTAACCCGGGTCCCTGACTCTGTGAGACAGCAGTGTTAACCCGTGTCCCTGGCACTGTGAGACAGTAGTGTTAACCCGGGTCCCTGGCACTGTGAGACAGCAGTGTTAACCCGGGTCCCTGGCACTCTGAGACAGCAGTGTCAACCCAGGTCCCTGGCACTGTGAAACAGCAGTGTTAACCCGGGTCCCTGGCACTGTGAGGGAGCAGTGTTAACCCGGGTCCCTGGCTCTGTGAGACAGCAGTGTTAATCTGGGTCCCTGGCACTGTGAGATAGCAGTTTTAACCCTGGTCCCTGGCACTGTGAAACAGGAGTGCTAACCCGGGTCCCTGGCACTGTGAGACAGCAGTGATAACCCGGGTCACTGGCACTGTGAGACAGCAGTGTAAACCCGGGTCCCTGGCACAGTGAGACAGCAGTGTTAAACTGGGTCCCTGGCACTGTGAGACAGCATTGTTATCCTTGGTCCCTGGCACTGTGCGACAGCAGTGTTTACCCGAGTCCCTGGCACTGTGAGACAGCAGTGTTAACCTGGGTCCCTGGCTCTGTGAGACAGCAGTGTTAACCCGGGTCCCTGGCTCTGTGAGACAGCAGTGTTAACCTGGGTCCCAGGCTCTGTGATTCAGCAGTGTTAACCCGGGTCCAAGGCACTGTGAGACAGCAGTGTTAACCCGGGTCCCTGGCACTGTGAAACAGCAGTGTTAACCCAGTCCCTGGCACTGTGAGACAGCAGTGTTAACCCGGGTCCCTGGCACTGAGAGACAGCAGTGTTAACCTGGATCCCTGGCACTGTTCGGTAGCGGTCTTAACCCGGGTCCCTGTCACTGTGAGACAGCAGTGTTAACCCGGGTCCCTGTCACTGTGAGACAGCAGTGTTAACCCAGGTCCCTGGTACTGTGAGACAGCAGGTGCTAACCCGGGTTCTGGCACTGTGAGGCAGCAGTGCTGACCCGGGTCCCTGGCACTCTGAGACAGCAGTGTTAACCCAGTCCCTGGCACTGTGAGACAGCAGTGTTAACCCGAGTCCCTGGCACTGTGCGACAGCAGTGTTAACCCGGGTCCCTGGCACTGTAAGACAGCAGTGTTAACCCGCGTCCCTGGGACTGTGCAACAGCAGTGCTAACCCGGGTCCCTGGCACTGTGAGACAGCAGTATTAACCTGGGTCCCTGGCACTGTGAGGCAGCAGTGTTAACCCGGGTCACTGGCACTGTGAGACAGCAGTGTTAACCCGGGTCCCTGGCACTGAGAGGCAGCAGTGTTAACCTGGATTCCTGGCACTGTTTGGTAGCGGTTGTGGTGGTATCTTTTAGGGGTCATGTGGGACTGTGAAGCCGTGATGCTATTGGCTGTGAGACAGCAGTGTTAACCTGGGTCCCTGGCACTGTGAGACAGCAGTGTTAATCCGGGCCCCTGGCACTGTGTGACAGCAGTGTTAACCCGGGTCCCGGGCTCTGTGAGACAGCAGTGTTAACCCGGGTCCCTGGCACTGTGAGACAGCAGTGTTAACCCGGGACCCGGGCTCTGTGAGACAGCAGTGTTAACCCGGGTCCCTGGCACTGTGAGACAGCAGTGTTAACCTGGGTCCCTGGCACTCTGAGGCAGCAGTGTTAACCCGGGTCCCTGGCACTGTGAGACAGCAGTGTTAACCCGGGTCCCTGGCATTGTGAGACAGCAGTGTTAACCCGGGTCCCTGGCACTGTGAGACAGCAGTGTTAACCCAGGTCCCTGGCACTGTGAGACAGCAGTGTTAACCCGGGTCCCTGGCACTGAGACAGCAGTGTTAACCCGGGTCCCTGGCACTGTGAGACAGCAGTGTTAACCCGGGTCCCGGGCTCTGTGAGACAGCAGTGTTAACCCGGGTCCCTGGCACTGTGAGACAGCAGTGTTAACTCGGGTCCCTGGCACTGTGAGACAGCAGTGTTAACCCGGGTCCCTGGCTCTGTGAGACAGCAGTGTTAACCTGTGTCCCTGGCACTGTGAGACAGCAGTGTTGATCCGGGTCCCTGGCACTGTGAGACAGCAGTGTTAACCCGGGTCCCTGGCACTGTGAGACAGCAGTGTTAGCCCGGGACCCTGGCACTGTGAGACAGCAGTGTTAACCCGGGTCCCTGGCACTGTGGGACAGCAGTGTTAACCCGAGTCCCTGGCTCTGTGAGACAGCAGTCTTAACCAGCGTCCCTGGCACTGTGAGACAGCAGTGTTAACCAGTGTCTCTGGCACTGTGAGACAGCAGTGTTAACCCGGGTCCCTGGCACTGTGAGACAGCAGTGTTAACCCGTGTTCCTGGCACTGTGAAACAGCAGTGTTAACCCGGGTCCCTGGCACTGTGAGACAGCAGTGTTAACCCGGGTCCCTGGCACTGTGAGACAGCAGTGTTAGCCCGGGACACTGGCACTGTGAGACAGCAGTGTTAACCCGGGTCCCTGGCACTGTGGTACAGCAGTGTTAACCCGAGTCGCTGGCTCTGTGAGACAGCAGTCTTAACCCGCGTCCCTGGCACTGTGAGACAGCAGTGTTAACCCGTGACCCTGGCACTATGAAACAGCAGTGTTAACCCGGGTCCCTGGCACTGTGAGACAGCAGTGTTAACCCGGGTACCTGGCACTGTGAGACAGCAGTGTTAACCCGTGTCCCTGGCACTGTAAATCAGCAGTGTTAACCCGTGTCCCTGGCACTGTGAGACAGTAGTGTTAACCCGGGTCCCTGGCACTGTGAGACAGCAGTGTTAACCCGGGTCCCTGGCACTCTGAGACAGCAGTGTTAACCCAGGTCCCTGGCACTGTGAAACAGCAGTGTTAACCCGGGTCCCTGGCACTGTGAGACAGCAGTGTTAGCCCGGGTCCCTGGCACTGTGAGACAGCAGTGTTAACCCGGGTCCCTGGCACTGAGAGACAGCAGTGTTAACCAGGATCCCTGGCACTGTTCGGTAGCGGTGTTAACCCGGGTCCCTGTCACTGTGAGACAGCAGTGTTAACCCGGGTCCCTGTCACTGTGAGACAGCAGTGTTAACCCAGGTCCCTGGTACTGTGAGACAGCAGTGTTAACCCGAGTTCCTGGCACTGTGCGACAGCAGTGTTAACCCGGGTCCCTGGCACTGTAAGACAGCAGTGTTAACCCGGGTCCCTGGGACTGTGCAACAGCAGTGCTAACCCGGGTCCCTGGCACTGTGAGACAGCAGTATTAACCTGGGTCCCTGGCACTGTGAGGCAGCAGTGTTAACCCGGGTCACTGGCACTGTGAGACAGCAGTGTTAACCCGGGTCCCTGGCACTGAGAGGCAGCAGTGTTAACCTGGATTCCTGGCACTGTTTGGTAGCGGTTGTGGTGGTATGTATTAGGGTTCATGTGGGACTGTGAAGCCATGATGCTATTGGCTGTGAGACAGCAGTGTTAACCTGGGTCCCTGGCACTGTGAGACAGCAGTGTTAACCTGGGTCCCTGGCACTGTGAGACAGCAGTGTTAATCCGGGCCCCTGGCACTGTGTGACAGCAGTGTTAACCCGGGTCCCTGGCACTCTGAGACAGCAGTGTTAACCCAGGTCCCTGGCACTGTGAAACAGCAGTGTTAACCCGGGTCCCTGGCACTGTGAGACAGCAGTGTTAGCCCGGGTCCCTGGCACTGTGAGACAGCAGTGTTAACCCGGGTCCCTGGCACTGAGAGACAGCAGTGTTAACCTGGATCCCTGGCACTGTTCGGTAGCGGTGTTAACCCGGGTCCCTGGCACTGTGAGACAGCAGTGTTAACCCGGGTCCCTGGCACTGTGAGACAGCAGTGTTAGCCCGGGACCCTGGCACTGTGAGACAGCAGTGTTAACCCGGGTCCCTGGCACTGTGGGACAGCAGTGTTAACCCGAGTCCCTGGCTCTGTGAGACAGCAGTCTTAACCAGCGTCCCTGGCACTGTGAGACAGCAGTGTTAACCAGTGTCTCTGGCACTGTGAGACAGCAGTGTTAACCCGGGTCCCTGGCACTGTGAGACAGCAGTGTTAACCCGTGTCCCTGGCACTGTGAAACAGCAGTGTTAACCCGGGTCCCTGGCACTGTGAGACAGCAGTGTTAACCCGGGTCCCTGGCACTGTGAGACAGCAGTGTTAGCCCGGGACACTGGCACTGGGAGACAGCAGTGTTAACCCGGGTCCCTGGCACTGTGGGACAGCAGTGTTAACCCGAGTCCCTGGCTCTGTGAGACAGCAGTCTTAACCCGCGTCTCTGGCACTGTGAGACAGCAGTGTTAACCCGTGACCCTGGCACTATGAAACAGCAGTGTTAACCCGGGTCCCTGGCACTGTGAGACAGCAGTGTTAACCCGGGTACCTGGCACTGTGAGACAGCAGTGTTAACCCGTGTCCCTGGCAATGTAAATCAGCAGTGTTAACCCGTGTCCCTGGCACTGTGAGACAGTAGTGTTAACCCGGGTCCCTGGCACTGTGAGACAGCAGTGTTAACCCGGGTCCCTGGCACTCTGAGACAGCAGTGTTAACCCAGGTCCCTGGCACTGTGAAACAGCAGTGTTAACCCGGGTCACTGGCACTGTGAGACAGCAGTGTTAGCCCGGGTCCCTGGCACTGTGAGACAGCAGTGTTAACCCGGGTCCCTGGCACTGAGAGACAGCAGTGTTAACCTGGATCCCTGGCACTGTTCGGTAGCGGTGTTAACCCGGGTCCCTGTCACTGTGAGACAGCAGTGTTAACCCGGGTCCCTGTCACTGTGAGACAGCAGTGTCAACCCAGGTCCCTGGTACTGTGAGACAGCAGTGTTAACCCGAGTCCCTGGCACTGTGCGACAGCAGTATTAACCTGGGTCCCTGGAACTGTGAGACAGCAGGTGCTAACCCGGGTTCCTGGCACTGTGAGGCAGCAGTGCTGACCCGGGTCCCTGGCACTCTGAGACAGCAGTGTTAACCCAGTCCCTGGCACTGTGAGACAGCAGTGTTAACCCGAGTCCCTGGCACTGTGCGACAGCAGTGTTAACCCGGGTCCCTGGCACTGTGAGACAGCAGTGTTAACCCGGGTCCCTGGGACTGTGCAACAGCAGTGCTAACCCGGGTCCCTGGCACTGTGAGACAGCAGTATTAACCTGGGTCCCTGGCACTGTGAGGCAGCAGTGTTAACCCGGGTCACTGGCACTGTGAGACAGCAGTGTTAACCCGGGTCCCTGGCACTGAGAGGCAGCAGTGTTAACCTGGATTCCTGGCACTGTTTGGTAGCGGTTGTGGTGGTATGTATTAGGGTTCATGTGGGACTGTGAAGCCATGATGCTATTGGCTGTGAGACAGCAGTGTTAACCTGGGTCCCTGGCACTGTGAGACAGCAGTGTTAACCCGGGTCCTTGGCACTGTGAGACAGCAGTGTTAACCCGGGTCCCTGGCACTCTGAGACAGCAGTGTTAACCCAGGTCCCTGGCACTGTGAAACAGCAGTGTTAACCCGGGTCCCTGGCACTGTGAGACAGCAGTGTTAGCCCGGGTCCCTGGCACTGTGAGACAGCAGTGTTAACCCGGGTCCCTGGCACTGAGAGACAGCAGTGTTAACCTGGATCCCTGGCACTGTTCGGTAGCGGTGTTAACCCGGGTCCCTGTCACTGTGAGACAGCAGTGTTAACCCGGGTCCCTGTCACTGTGAGACAGCAGTGTTAACCCAGGTCCCTGGTACTGTGAGACAGCAGTGTTAACCCGAGTCCCTGGCACTGTGCGACAGCAGTATTAACCTGGGTCCCTGGAACTGTGAGACAGCAGGTGCTAACCCGGGTTCCTGGCACTGTGAGGCAGCAGTGCTGACCCGGGTCCCTGGCACTCTGAGACAGCAGTGTTAACCCAGTCCCTGGCACTGTGAGACAGCAGTGTTAACCCGAGTCCCTGGCACTGTGCGACAGCAGTGTTAACCCGGGTCCCTGGCACTGTGAGACAGCAGTGTTAACCCGGGTCCCTGGGACTGTGCAACAGCAGTGCTAACCCGGGTCCCTGGCACTGTGAGACAGCAGTATTAACCTGGGTCCCTGGCACTGTGAGGCAGCAGTGTTAACCCGGGTCACTGGCACTGTGAGACAGCAGTGTTAACCCGGGTCCCTGGCACTGTTTGGTAGCGGTTGTGGTGGTATGTATTAGGGTTCATGTGGGACTGTGAAGCCATGATGCTATTGGCTGTGAGACAGCAGTGTTAACCTGGGTCCCTGGCACTGTGAGACAGCAGTGTTAATCCGGGCCCCTGGCACTGTGTGACAGCAGTGTTAACCCGGGTCCCTGGCACTCTGAGACAGCAGTGTTAACCCAGGTCCCTGGCACGGTGAAACAGCAGTGTTAACCCGGGTCCCTGGCACTGTGAGACAGCAGTGTTTGCCCGGGTCCCTGGCACTGTGAGACAGCAGTGTTAACCCGGGTCCCTGGCACTGAGAGACAGCAGTGTTAACCTGGATCCCTGGCACTGTTCGGTAGCGGTGTTAACCCGGGTCCCTGTCACTGTGAGACAGCAGTGTTAACCCGGGTCCCTGTCACTGTGAGACAGCAGTGTTAACCCAGGTCCCGGGTACTGTGAGACAGCAGTGTTAACCCGAGTCCCTGGCTCTGTGCGACAGCAGTATTAACCTGGGTCCCTGGCACTGTGAGACAGCAGGTGCTAACCCGGGTTCCTGGCACTGTGAGGCAGCAGTGCTGACCCGGGTCCCTGGCACTCTGAGACAGCAGTGTTAACCCAGTCCCTGGCGCTGTGAGACAGCAGTGTTAACCCGAGTCCCTGGCACTGTGCGACAGCAGTGTTAACCCGGGTCCCTGGCACTGTAAGACAGCAGTGTTAACCCGGGTCCCTGGGACTGTGCAACAGCAGTGCTAACCCGGGTCCCTGGCACTGTGAGACAGCAGTATTAACCTGGGTCCCTGGCACTGTGAGGCAGCAGTGTTAACCCGGGTCACTGGCACTGTGAGACAGCAGTGTTAACCCGGGTCCCTGGCACTGAGAGGCAGCAGTGTTAACCTGGATTCCTGGCACTGTTTGGTAGCGGTTGTGGTGGTATGTATTAGGGTTCATGTGGGACTGTGAAGCCGTGATGCTATTGGCTGTGAGACAGCAGTGTTAACCTGGGTCCCTGGCACTGTGAGACAGCAGTGTTAATCCGGGCCCCTGGCACTGTGTGACAGCAGTGTTAACCCGGGTCCCGGGCTCTGTGAGACAGCAGTGTTAACCCGGGTCCCTGGCACTGTGAGACAGCAGTGTTAACCCGGGTCCCGGGCTCTGTGAGACAGCAGTGTTAACCCGGGCCCCTGGCACTGTGAGACAGCAGTGTTAACCCGGGTCCCTGGCACTGTGTGACAGCAGTGTTAACCCGGGTCCCTGGCACTGTGAGACAGCAGTGTTAACCTGGGTCCCTGGCATTGTGAGACAGCAGTGTTAACCCGTGTCTCTGGCTCTGTGAGACAGCAGTGTTAACCCGGGTCCCTGGCACTGTGAGACAGCAGTGTTAACCCGGGTCCCTGGCTCTGAGAGACAGCAGTGTTAATCCGGGCCCCTGGCACTGTGAGACAGCCGTGTTAACACGTGTCCCTGGCACTGTAAGAGCAGTGTTAACCCGGGTCCCTGGCACTGTGAGACAGCAGTGTTAACCCGGGTCCCTGGCACTGTGAGACAGCAGTGTTAACCTGTGTCCCTGGCTCTGTGAGACAGTTCACCCGGGTCCCTGGCTCTGTGAGACAGCAGTGTTAACCCGTGTCTCTGGCTCTGTGAGACAGCAGTGTTAACACGGGACCTTGGCACTGTGAGACAGCAGTGTTAACCCGGGTCCCTGGCACTGTGAGACAGCAGTGTTAACCCGGGTCCCTGGCACTGTGAGACAGCAGTGTTAACCCGGGTCCCTGGCACTGTGAGACAGCAGTGATAACCCGGGCCCCTGGCACTGTGAGACAGCAGTGTTAACCCGGGTCCCTGGCGCTGTGAGACAGCAGTGTTAACCTGGGTCCCTGGCACTGTGAGGCAGCAGTGTTAACCCGGGTCCCTGGCACTGTGAGACAGCAGTGTTAACCCGGGTCCCTGGCATTGTGAGACAGCAGTGTTAACCCGGGTCCCTGGCACTGTGAGACAGCAGTGTTAACCCAGGTCCCTGGCACTGTGAGACAGCAGTGTTAAACCGGGTCCCTGGCACTGAGAGACAGCGGTGTTAACCCGGGTCCCAGGCACTGAGACAGCAGTGTTAACCCGGGTCCCTGGCACTGTGAGACAGCAGTGTTAACCCGGGTCCCTGGCTCTGTGAGACAGCAGTGTTAACCCGTGTCTCTGGCTCTGTGAGACAGCAGTGTTAACACGGGACCTTGGCACTGTGAGACAGCAGTGTTAACCCGGGTCCCTGGCACTGTGAGACAGCAGTGTTAACCCGGGTCCCTGGCACTGTGAGACAGCAGTGTTAACCCGGGTCCCTGGCACTGTGAGACAGCAGTGATAACCCGGGCCCCTGGCACTGTGAGACAGCAGTGTTAACCCGGGTCCCTGGCACTGTGAGACAGCAGTGTTAACCTGGGTCCCTGGCACTGTGAGGCAGCAGTGTTAACCCGGGTCCCTGGCACTGTGAGACAGCAGTGTTAACCCGGGTCCCTGGCATTGTGAGACAGCAGTGTTAACCCGGGTCCCTGGCACTGTGAGACAGCAGTGTTAACCCAGGTCCCTGGCACTGTGAGACAGCAGTGTTAAACCGGCTCCCTGGCACTGAGAGACAGCGGTGTTAACCCGGGTCCCAGGCACTGAGACAGCAGTGTTAACCCGGGTCCCTGGCACTGTGAGACAGCAGTGTTAACCCGGGTCCCTGGCTCTGTGAGACAGCAGTGTTAATCCGGGTCCCTGGCACTGTGAGACAGCAGTGTTAACCCGGGTCCCTGGCACTGTGAGACAGCAGTGTTAACCCGGGTCCCTGGCTCTGTGAGACAGCAGTGTTAACCTGTGTCCCTGGCACTGTGAGACAGCAGTGTTGATCCGGGTCCCTGGCACTGTGAGACAGCAGTGTTAACCCGGGTCCCTGGCACTGTGAGACAGCAGTGTTAGCCCGGGACACTGGCACTGTGAGACAGCAGTGTTAACCCGGGTCCCTGGCACTGTGAGACAGCAGTGTTAACCTGGGTCCCTGGCATTGTGAGACAGCAGTGTTAACCCGTGTCTCTGGCTCTGTGAGACAGCAGTGTTAACCCGGGTCCCTGGCACTGTGAGACAGCAGTGTTAACCCGGGTCCCTGGCTCTGAGAGACAGCAGTGTTAATCCGGGCCCCTGGCACTGTGAGACAGCCGTGTTAACACGTGTCCCTGGCACTGTAAGAGCAGTGTTAACCCGGGTCCCTGGCACTGTGAGACAGCAGTGTTAACCCGGGTCCCTGGCACTGTGAGACAGCAGTGTTAACCTGTGTCCCTGGCTCTGTGAGACAGTTCACCCGGGTCCCTGGCTCTGCGAGACAGCAGTGTTAACCCGTGTCTCTGGCTCTGTGAGACAGCAGTGTTAACACGGGACCTTGGCACTGTGAGACAGCAGTGTTAACCCGGGTCCCTGGCACTGTGAGACAGCAGTGTTAACCCGGGTCCCTGGCACTGTGAGACAGCAGTGTTAACCCGGGTCCCTGGCACTGTGAGACAGCAGTGATAACCCGGGCCCCTGGCACTGTGAGACAGCAGTGTTAACCCGGGTCCCTGGCGCTGTGAGACAGCAGTGTTAACCTGGGTCCCTGGCACTGTGAGGCAGCAGTGTTAACCCGGGTCCCTGGCACTGTGAGACAGCAGTGTTAACCCGGGTCCCTGGCATTGTGAGACAGCAGTGTTAACCCGGGTCCCTGGCACTGTGAGACAGCAGTGTTAACCCAGGTCCCTGGCACTGTGAGACAGCAGTGTTAAACCGGGTCCCTGGCACTGAGAGACAGCGGTGTTAACCCGGGTCCCAGGCACTGAGACAGCAGTGTTAACCCGGGTCCCTGGCACTGTGAGACAGCAGTGTTAACCCGGGTGCCTGGCTCTGTGAGACAGCAGTGTTAACCCGGGTCCCTGGCACTGTGAGACAGCAGTGTTAACCCGGGTCCCTGGCACTGTGAGACAGCAGTGTTAACCCGGGTCCCTGGCTCTGTGAGACAGCAGTGTTAACCTGTGTCCCTGGCACTGTGAGACAGCAGTGTTAACCTGTGTCCCTGGCTCTGTGAGACAGTTCACCCGGGTCCCTGGCTCTGTGAGACAGCAGTGTTAACCCGTGTCTCTGGCTCTCTGAGACAGCAGTGTTAACACGGGACCTTGGCACTGTGAGACAGCAGTGTTAACCCGGGTCCCTGGCACTGTGAGACAGCAGTGTTAACCCGGGTCCCTGGCACTGTGAGACAGCAGTGTTAACCCGGGTCCCTGGCACTGTGAGACAGCAGTGATAACCCGGGCCCCTGGCACTGTGAGACAGCAGTGTTAACCCGGGTCCCTGGCACTGTGAGACAGCAGTGTTAACCTGGGTCCCTGGCACTGTGAGGCAGCAGTGTTAACCCGGGTCCCTGGCACTGTGAGACAGCAGTGTTAACCCGGGTCCCTGGCATTGTGAGACAGCAGTGTTAACCCGGGTCCCTGGCACTGTGAGACAGCAGTATTAACCTGGGTCCCTGGCACTGTGAGGCAGCAGTGTTAACCCGGGTCACTGGCACTGTGAGACAGCAGTGTTAACCCGGGTCCCTGGCACTGAGAGGCAGCAGTGTTAACCTGGATTCCTGGCACTGTTTGGTAGCGGTTGTGGTGGTATGTATTAGGGTTCATGTGGGACTGTGAAGCCGTGATGCTATTGGCTGTGAGACAGCAGTGTTAACCTGGGTCCCTGGCACTGTGAGACAGCAGTGTTAATCCGGGCCCCTGGCACTGTGTGACAGCAGTGTTAACCCGGGTCCCGGGCTCTGTGAGACAGCAGTGTTAACCCGGGTCCCTGGCACTGTGAGACAGCAGTGTTAACCCGGGTCCCGGGCTCTGTGAGACAGCAGTGTTAACCCGGGCCCCTGGCACTGTGAGACAGCAGTGTTAACCCGGGTCCCTGGCACTGTGTGACAGCAGTGTTAACCCGGGTCCCTGGCACTGTGAGACAGCAGTGTTAACCTGGGTCCCTGGCATTGTGAGACAGCAGTGTTAACCCGTGTCTCTGGCTCTGTGAGACAGCAGTGTTAACCCGGGTCCCTGGCACTGTGAGACAGCAGTGTTAACCCGGGTCCCTGGCTCTGAGAGACAGCAGTGTTAATCCGGGCCCCTGGCACTGTGAGACAGCCGTGTTAACACGTGTCCCTGGCACTGTAAGAGCAGTGTTAACCCGGGTCCCTGGCACTGTGAGACAGCAGTGTTAACCCGGGTCCCTGGCACTGTGAGACAGCAGTGTTAACCTGTGTCCCTGGCTCTGTGAGACAGTTCACCCGGGTCCCTGGCTCTGTGAGACAGCAGTGTTAACCCGTGTCTCTGGCTCTGTGAGACAGCAGTGTTAACACGGGACCTTGGCACTGTGAGACAGCAGTGTTAACCCGGGTCCCTGGCACTGTGAGACAGCAGTGTTAACCCGGGTCCCTGGCACTGTGAGACAGCAGTGTTAACCCGGGTCCCTGGCACTGTGAGACAGCAGTGATAACCCGGGCCCCTGGCACTGTGAGACAGCAGTGTTAACCCGGGTCCCTGGCGCTGTGAGACAGCAGTGTTAACCTGGGTCCCTGGCACTGTGAGGCAGCAGTGTTAACCCGGGTCCCTGGCACTGTGAGACAGCAGTGTTAACCCGGGTCCCTGGCATTGTGAGACAGCAGTGTTAACCCGGGTCCCTGGCACTGTGAGACAGCAGTGTTAACCCAGGTCCCTGGCACTGTGAGACAGCAGTGTTAAACCGGGTCCCTGGCACTGAGAGACAGCGGTGTTAACCCGGGTCCCAGGCACTGAGACAGCAGTGTTAACCCGGGTCCCTGGCACTGTGAGACAGCAGTGTTAACCCGGGTCCCTGGCTCTGTGAGACAGCAGTGTTAACCCGTGTCTCTGGCTCTGTGAGACAGCAGTGTTAACACGGGACCTTGGCACTGTGAGACAGCAGTGTTAACCCGGGTCCCTGGCACTGTGAGACAGCAGTGTTAACCCGGGTCCCTGGCACTGTGAGACAGCAGTGTTAACCCGGGTCCCTGGCACTGTGAGACAGCAGTGATAACCCGGGCCCCTGGCACTGTGAGACAGCAGTGTTAACCCGGGTCCCTGGCACTGTGAGACAGCAGTGTTAACCTGGGTCCCTGGCACTGTGAGGCAGCAGTGTTAACCCGGGTCCCTGGCACTGTGAGACAGCAGTGTTAACCCGGGTCCCTGGCATTGTGAGACAGCAGTGTTAACCCGGGTCCCTGGCACTGTGAGACAGCAGTGTTAACCCAGGTCCCTGGCACTGTGAGACAGCAGTGTTAAACCGGCTCCCTGGCACTGAGAGACAGCGGTGTTAACCCGGGTCCCAGGCACTGAGACAGCAGTGTTAACCCGGGTCCCTGGCACTGTGAGACAGCAGTGTTAACCCGGGTCCCTGGCTCTGTGAGACAGCAGTGTTAATCCGGGTCCCTGGCACTGTGAGACAGCAGTGTTAACCCGGGTCCCTGGCACTGTGAGACAGCAGTGTTAACCCGGGTCCCTGGCTCTGTGAGACAGCAGTGTTAACCTGTGTCCCTGGCACTGTGAGACAGCAGTGTTGATCCGGGTCCCTGGCACTGTGAGACAGCAGTGTTAACCCGGGTCCCTGGCACTGTGAGACAGCAGTGTTAGCCCGGGACACTGGCACTGTGAGACAGCAGTGTTAACCCGGGTCCCTGGCACTGTGAGACAGCAGTGTTAACCTGGGTCCCTGGCATTGTGAGACAGCAGTGTTAACCCGTGTCTCTGGCTCTGTGAGACAGCAGTGTTAACCCGGGTCCCTGGCACTGTGAGACAGCAGTGTTAACCCGGGTCCCTGGCTCTGAGAGACAGCAGTGTTAATCCGGGCCCCTGGCACTGTGAGACAGCCGTGTTAACACGTGTCCCTGGCACTGTAAGAGCAGTGTTAACCCGGGTCCCTGGCACTGTGAGACAGCAGTGTTAACCCGGGTCCCTGGCACTGTGAGACAGCAGTGTTAACCTGTGTCCCTGGCTCTGTGAGACAGTTCACCCGGGTCCCTGGCTCTGCGAGACAGCAGTGTTAACCCGTGTCTCTGGCTCTGTGAGACAGCAGTGTTAACACGGGACCTTGGCACTGTGAGACAGCAGTGTTAACCCGGGTCCCTGGCACTGTGAGACAGCAGTGTTAACCCGGGTCCCTGGCACTGTGAGACAGCAGTGTTAACCCGGGTCCCTGGCACTGTGAGACAGCAGTGATAACCCGGGCCCCTGGCACTGTGAGACAGCAGTGTTAACCCGGGTCCCTGGCGCTGTGAGACAGCAGTGTTAACCTGGGTCCCTGGCACTGTGAGGCAGCAGTGTTAACCCGGGTCCCTGGCACTGTGAGACAGCAGTGTTAACCCGGGTCCCTGGCATTGTGAGACAGCAGTGTTAACCCGGGTCCCTGGCACTGTGAGACAGCAGTGTTAACCCAGGTCCCTGGCACTGTGAGACAGCAGTGTTAAACCGGGTCCCTGGCACTGAGAGACAGCGGTGTTAACCCGGGTCCCAGGCACTGAGACAGCAGTGTTAACCCGGGTCCCTGGCACTGTGAGACAGCAGTGTTAACCCGGGTGCCTGGCTCTGTGAGACAGCAGTGTTAACCCGGGTCCCTGGCACTGTGAGACAGCAGTGTTAACCCGGGTCCCTGGCACTGTGAGACAGCAGTGTTAACCCGGGTCCCTGGCTCTGTGAGACAGCAGTGTTAACCTGTGTCCCTGGCACTGTGAGACAGCAGTGTTAACCTGTGTCCCTGGCTCTGTGAGACAGTTCACCCGGGTCCCTGGCTCTGTGAGACAGCAGTGTTAACCCGTGTCTCTGGCTCTCTGAGACAGCAGTGTTAACACGGGACCTTGGCACTGTGAGACAGCAGTGTTAACCCGGGTCCCTGGCACTGTGAGACAGCAGTGTTAACCCGGGTCCCTGGCACTGTGAGACAGCAGTGTTAACCCGGGTCCCTGGCACTGTGAGACAGCAGTGATAACCCGGGCCCCTGGCACTGTGAGACAGCAGTGTTAACCCGGGTCCCTGGCACTGTGAGACAGCAGTGTTAACCTGGGTCCCTGGCACTGTGAGGCAGCAGTGTTAACCCGGGTCCCTGGCACTGTGAGACAGCAGTGTTAACCCGGGTCCCTGGCATTGTGAGACAGCAGTGTTAACCCGGGTCCCTGGCACTGTGAGACAGCAGTGTTAACCCAGGTCCCTGGCACTGTGAGACAGCAGTGTTAAACCGGCTCCCTGGCACTGAGAGACAGCGGTGTTAACCCGGGTCCCAGGCACTGAGACAGCAGTGTTAACCCGGGTCCCTGGCACTGTGAGACAGCAGTGTTAACCCGGGTCCCTGGCTCTGTGAGACAGCAGTGTTAACCCGGGTCCCTGGCACTGTGAGACAGCAGTGTTAACCCGGGTCCCTGGCACTGTGAGACAGCAGTGTTAAACCGGGTCCCTGGCTCTGTGAGACAGCAGTGTTAACCTGTGTCCCTGGCACTGTGAGACAGCAGTGTTGATCCGGGTCCCTGGCACTGTGAGACAGCAGTGTTAACCCGGGTCCCTGGCACTGTGAGACAGCAGTGTTAGCCCGGGACACTGGCACTGTGAGACAGCAGTGTTAACCCGGGTCCCTGGCACTGTTGGACAGCAGTGTTAACCCGAGTCCCTGGCTCTGTGAGACAGCAGTCTTAACCAGCGTCCCTGGCACTGTGAGACAGCAGTGTTAACCCGTGTCCCTGGCACTGTGAAACAGCAGTGTTAACCCGGGTCCCTGGCACTGTGAGACAGCAGTGTTAACCCGGGTCCCTGGCACTGTGAGACAGCAGTGTTAGCCCGGGACCCTGGCACTGTGAGACAGCAGTGTTAACCCGGGTCCCTGGCACTGTGGGACAGCTGTGTTAACCCGAGTCCCAGGCTCTGTGAGACAGCAGTCTTAACCCGCGTCCCTGGCACTGTGAGACAGCAGTGTTAACCCCTGTCCCTGGCACTGTGAAACAGCAGTGTTAACCCGGGTCCCTGGCACTGTGAGACAGCAGTGTTAACCCGGGTACCTGGCACTGTGAGACAGCAGTGTTAACCCAGGTCCCTGGCACTGTGAGACAGCAGTGTTAACCCGGGTCCCTGGCACTGAGACAGCAGTGTTAACCCGGGTCCCTGGCACTGTGAGACAGCAGTGTTAACCCGGGTCCCGGGCTCTGTGAGACAGCAGTGTTAACCCGGGCCCCTGGCACGGTGAGACAGCAGTGTTAACTCGGGTCCCTGGCACTGTGAGACAGCAGTGTTAACCCGGGTCCCTGGCATTGTGAGACAGCAGTGTTAACCCGGGTCCCTGGCACTGTGAGACAGCAGTGTTAGCCCGGGACACTGGCACTGGGAGACAGCAGTGTTAACCCGGGTCCCTGGCACTGTGGGACAGCAGTGTTAACCCGAGTCCCTGGCTCTGTGAGACAGCAGTCTTAACCCGCGTCCCTGGCACTGTGAGACAGCAGTGTTAACCCGTGACCCTGGCACTATGAAACAGCAGTGTTAACCCGGGTCCCTGGCACTGTGAGACAGCAGTGTTAACCCGGGTACCTGGCACTGTGAGACAGCAGTGTTAACCCGTGTCCCTGGCAATGTAAATCAGCAGTGTTAACCCGTGTCCCTGGCACTGTGAGACAGTAGTGTTAACCCGGGTCCCTGGCACTGTGAGACAGCAGTGTTAACCCGGGTCCCTGGCACTCTGAGATAGCAGTGTTAACCCAGGTCCCTGGCACTGTGAAACAGCAGTGTTAACCCGGGTCCCTGGCACTGTGAGACAGCAGTGTTAGCCCGGGTCCCTGGCACTGTGAGACAGCAGTGTTAACCCGGGTCCCTGGCACTGAGAGACAGCAGTGTTAACCTGGATCCCTGGCACTGTTCGGTAGCGGTGTTAACCCGGGTCCCTGTCACTGTGCGACAGCAGTGTTAACCCGGGTCCCTGTCACTGTGAGACAGCAGTGTCAACCCAGGTCCCTGGTACTGTGAGACAGCAGTGTTAACCCGAGTCCCTGGCACTGTGCGACAGCAGTATTAACCTGGGTCCCTGGAACTGTGAGACAGCAGGTGCTAACCCGGGTTCCTGGCACTGTGAGGCAGCAGTGCTGACCCGGGTCCCTGGCACTCTGAGACAGCAGTGTTAACCGAGTCCCTGGCACTGTGAGACAGCAGTGTTAACCCGAGTCCCTGGCACTGTGCGACAGCAGTGTTAACCCGGGTCCCTGGCACTGTGAGACAGCAGTGTTAACCCGGGTCCCTGGGACTGTGCAACAGCAGTGCTAACCCGGGTCCCTGGCACTGTGAGACAGCAGTATTAACCTGGGTCCCTGGCACTGTGAGGCAGCAGTGTTAACCCGGGTCACTGGCACTGTGAGACAGCAGTGTTAACCCGGGTCCCTGGCACTGAGAGGCAGCAGTGTTAACCTGGATTCCTGGCACTGTTTGGTAGCGGTTGTGGTGGTATGTATTAGGGTTCATGTGGGACTGTGAAGCCATGATGCTATTGGCTGTGAGACAGCAGTGTTAACCTGGGTCCCTGGCACTGTGAGACAGCAGTGTTAACCCGGGTCCTTGGCACTGTGAGACAGCAGTGTTAACCCGGGTCCCTGGCACTCTGAGACAGCAGTGTTAACCCAGGTCCCTGGCACTGTGAAACAGCAGTGTTAACCCGGGTCCCTGGCACTGTGAGACAGCAGTGTTAGCCCGGGTCCCTGGCACTGTGAGACAGCAGTGTTAACCCGGGTCCCTGGCACTGAGAGACAGCAGTGTTAACCTGGATCCCTGGCACTGTTCGGTAGCGGTGTTAACCCGGGTCCCTGTCACTGTGAGACAGCAGTGTTAACCCGGGTCCCTGTCACTGTGAGACAGCAGTGTTAACCCAGGTCCCTGGTACTGTGAGACAGCAGTGTTAACCCGAGTCCCTGGCACTGTGCGACAGCAGTATTAACCTGGGTCCCTGGAACTGTGAGACAGCAGGTGCTAACCCGGGTTCCTGGCACTGTGAGGCAGCAGTGCTGACTCGGGTCCCTGGCACTCTGAGACAGCAGTGTTAACCCAGTCCCTGGCACTGTGAGACAGCAGTGTTAACCCGAGTCCCTGGCACTGTGCGACAGCAGTGTTAACCCGGGTCCCTGGCACTGTGAGACAGCAGTGTTAACCCGGGTCCCTGGGACTGTGCAACAGCAGTACTAACCCGGGTCCCTGGCACTGTGAGACAGCAGTATTAACCTGGGTCCCTGGCACTGTGAGGCAGCAGTGTTAACCCGGGTCACTGGCACTGTGAGACAGCAGTGTTAACCCGGGTCCCTGGCACTGTTTGGTAGCGGTTGTGGTGGTATGTATTAGGGTTCATGTGGGACTGTGAAGCCATGATGCTATTGGCTGTGAGACAGCAGTGTTAACCTGGGTCCCTGGCACTGTGAGACAGCAGTGTTAATCCGGGCCCCTGGCACTGTGTGACAGCAGTGTTAACCCGGGTCCCTGGCACTCTGAGACAGCAGTGTTAACCCAGGTCCCTGGCACGGTGAAACAGCAGTGTTAACCCGGGTCCCTGGCACTGTGAGACAGCAGTGTTTGCCCGGGTCCCTGGCACTGTGAGACAGCAGTGTTAACCCGGGTCCCTGGCACTGAGAGACAGCAGTGTTAACCTGGATCCCTGGCACTGTTCGGTAGCGGTGTTAACCCGGGTCCCTGTCACTGTGAGACAGCAGTGTTAACCCGGGTCCCTGTCACTGTGAGACAGCAGTGTTAACCCAGGTCCCGGGTACTGTGAGACAGCAGTGTTAACCCGAGTCCCTGGCTCTGTGCGACAGCAGTATTAACCTGGGTCCCTGGCACTGTGAGACAGCAGGTGCTAACCCGGGTTCCTGGCACTGTGAGGCAGCAGTGCTGACCCGGGTCCCTGGCACTCTGAGACAGCAGTGTTAACCCAGTCCCTGGCGCTGTGAGACAGCAGTGTTAACCCGAGTCCCTGGCACTGTGCGACAGCAGTGTTAACCCGGGTCCCTGGCACTGTAAGACAGCAGTGTTAACCCGGGTCCCTGGGACTGTGCAACAGCAGTGCTAACCCGGGTCCCTGGCACTGTGAGACAGCAGTATTAACCTGGGTCCCTGGCACTGTGAGGCAGCAGTGTTAACCCGGGTCACTGGCGCTGTGAGACAGCAGTGTTAACCCGAGTCCCTGGCACTGTGCGACAGCAGTGTTAACCCGGGTCCCTGGCACTGTAAGACAGCAGTGTTAACCCGGGTCCCTGGGACTGTGCAACAGCAGTGCTAACCCGGGTCCCTGGCACTGTGAGACAGCAGTATTAACCTGGGTCCCTGGCACTGTGAGGCAGCAGTGTTAACCCGGGTCACTGGCACTGTGAGACAGCAGTGTTAACCCGGGTCCCTGGCACTGAGAGGCAGCAGTGTTAACCTGGATTCCTGGCACTGTTTGGTAGCGGTTGTGGTGGTATGTATTAGGGTTCATGTGGGACGGTGAAGCCGTGATGCTATTGGCTGTGAGACAGCAGTGTTAACCTGGGTCCCTGGCACTGTGAGACAGCAGTGTTAATCCGGGCCCCTGGCACTGTGTGACAGCAGTGTTAACCCGGGTCCCGGGCTCTGTGAGACAGCAGTGTTAACCCGGGTCCCTGGCACTGTGAGACAGCAGTGTTAACCCGGGTCCCGGGCTCTGTGAGACAGCAGTGTTAACCCGGGTCCCTGGCACTGTGAGACAGCAGTGTTAACCCGGGTCCCTGGCACTGTGTGACAGCAGTGTTAACCCGGGTCCCTGGCACTGTGAGACAGCAGTGTTAACCTGGGTCCCTGGCATTGTGAGACAGCAGTGTTAACCCGTGTCTCTGGCTCTGTGAGACAGCAGTGTTAACCCGGGTCCCTGGCACTGTGAGACAGCAGTGTTAACCCGGGTCCCTGGCTCTGAGAGACAGCAGTGTTAATCCGGGCCCCTGGCACTGTGAGACAGCCGTGTTAACACGTGTCCCTGGCACTGTAAGAGCAGTGTTAACCCGGGTCCCTGGCACTGTGAGACAGCAGTGTTAACCCGGGTCCCTGGCACTGTGAGACAGCAGTGTTAACCTGTGTCCCTGGCGCTGTGAGACAGTTCACCCGGGTCCCTGGCTCTGTGAGACAGCAGTGTTAACCCGTGTCTCTGGCTCTGTGAGACAGCAGTGTTAACACGGGACCTTGGCACTGTGAGACAGCAGTGTTAACCCGGGTCCCTGGCACTGTGAGACAGCAGTGTTAACCCGGGTCCCTGGCACTGTGAGACAGCAGTGTTAACCCGGGTCCCTGGCACTGTGAGACAGCAGTGATAACCCGGGCCCCTGGCACTGTGAGACAGCAGTGTTAACCCGGGTCCCTGGCGCTGTGAGACAGCAGTGTTAACCTGGGTCCCTGGCACTGTGAGGCAGCAGTGTTAACCCGGGTCCCTGGCACTGTGAGACAGCAGTGTTAACCCGGGTCTCTGGCATTGTGAGACAGCAGTGTTAACCCGGGTCCCTGGCACTGTGAGACAGCAGTGTTAACCCAGGTCCCTGGCACTGTGAGACAGCAGTGTTAAACCGGGTCCCTGGCACTGAGAGACAGCGGTGTTAACCCGGGTCCCAGGCACTGAGACAGCAGTGTTAACCCGGGTCCCTGGCACTGTGAGACAGCAGTGTTAACCCGGGTCCCTGGCTCTGTGAGACAGCAGTGTTAACCCGGGTCCCTGGCACTGTGAGACAGCAGTGTTAACCCGGGTCCCTGGCACTGTGAGACAGCAGTGTTAACCCGGGTCCCTGGCTCTGTGAGACAGCAGTGTTAACCTGTGTCCCTGGCACTGTGAGACAGCAGTGTTAACCTGTGTCCCTGGCTCTGTGAGACAGTTCACCCGGGTCCCTGGCTCTGTGAGACAGCAGTGTTAACCCGTGTCTCTGGCTCTGTGAGACAGCAGTGTTAACACGGGACCTTGGCACTGTGAGACAGCAGTGTTAACCCGGGTCCCTGGCACTGTGAGACAGCAGTGTTAACCCGGGTCCCTGGCACTGTGAGACAGCAGTGTTAACCCGGGTCCCTGGCACTGTGAGACAGCAGTGATAACCCGGGCCCCTGGCACTGTGAGACAGCAGTGTTAACCCGGGTCCCTGGCACTGTGAGACAGCAGTGTTAACCTGGGTCCCTGGCACTGTGAGGCAGCAGTGTTAACCCGGGTCCCTGGCACTGTGAGACAGCAGTGTTAACCCGGGTCCCTGGCATTGTGAGACAGCAGTGTTAACCCGGGTCCCTGGCACTGTGAGACAGCAGTGTTAACCCAAGTCCCTGGCACTGTGAGACAGCAGTGTTAATCCGGCTCCCTGGCACTGAGAGACAGCGGTGTTAACCCGGGTCCCAGGCACTGAGACAGCAGTGTTAACCCGGGTCCCTGGCACTGTGAGGCAGCAGTGTTAACCCGGGTCCCTGGCTCTGTGAGACAGCAGTGTTAACCCGGGTCCCTGGCACTGTGAGACAGCAGTGTTAACCCGGGTCCCTGGCACTGTGAGACAGCAGTGTTAACCCGGGTCCCTGGCTCTGTGAGACAGCAGTGTTAACCTGTGTCCCTGGCACTGTGAGACAGCAGTGTTGATCCGGGTCCCTGGCACTGTGAGACAGCAGTGTTAACCCGGGTCCCTGGCACTGTGAGACAGCAGTGTTAGCCCGGGACACTGGCACTGTGAGACAGCAGTGTTAGCCCGGGACCCTGGCACTGTGAGACAGCAGTTTTAACCCGGGTCCCTGGCACTGTGGGACAGCTGTGTTAATCCGAGTCCCAGGCTCTGTGAGACAGCAGTCTTAACCCGCGTCCCTGGCACTGTGAGACAGCAGTGTTAACCCCTGTCCCTGGCACTGTGAAACAGCAGTGTTAACCCGGGTCCCTGGCACTGTGAGACAGCAGTGTTAACCCGGGTACCTGGCACTGTGAGACAGCAGTGTTAACCCAGGTCCCTGGCACTGTGAGACAGCAGTGTTAACCCGGGTCCCTGGCACTGAGACAGCAGTGTTAACCCGGGTCCCTGGCACTGTGAGACAGCAGTGTTAACCCGGGTCCCGGGCTCTGTGAGACAGCAGTGTTAACCCGGGCCCCTGGCACGGTGAGACAGCAGTGTTAACTCGGGTCCCTGGCACTGTGAGACAGCAGTTTTAACCCGGGTCCCTGGCTCTGTGAGACAGCAGTGTTAACCTGTGTCCCTGGCACTGTGAGACAGCAGTGTTGATCCGGGTCCCTGGCACTGTGAGACAGCAGTGTTAACCCGGGTCCCTGGCACTGTGAGACAGCAGTGTTAGCCCGGGACCCTGGCACTGGGGAGACATCAGTGTTAACCCGGGTCCCTGGCACTGTGGGACAGCAGTGTTAACCCGAGTCCCTGGCTCTGTGAGACAGCAGTCTTAACCAGCGTCCCTGGCACTGTGAGACAGCAGTGTTAACCCGTGTCCCTGGCACTGTGAAACAGCAGTGTTAACCCGGGTCCCTGGCACTGTGAGACAGCAGTGTTAACCCGGGTCCCTGGCACTGTGAGACAGCAGTGTCAGCCCGGGACACTGGCACTGTGGGACAGCAGTGTTAACCCGAGTCCCTGGCTCTGTGAGACAGCAGTCATAACCCGCGTCCCTGGCACTGTGAGACAGCAGTGTTAACCCGTGTCCCTGGCACTGTGAAACAGCAGTGTTAGCCCGGGTCCCTGGCACTGTGAGACAGCAGTGTTAACCCGGGTCCCTGGCACTGAGAGACAGCAGTGTTCACCTGGATCCCTGGCACTGTTCGGTAGCGGTGTTAACCCGGGTCCCTGTCACTGTGAGACAGCAGTGTTAACCCGGGTCCCTGTCACTGTGAGACAGCAGTGTTAACCCAGGTCCCTGGTGCTGTGAGACAGCAGTGTTAACCCGAGTCCCTGGCACTGTGCGACAGCAGTATTAACCTGGGTCCCTGGCACTGTGAGACAGCAGGTGCTAACCCGGGTTCCTGGCACTGTGAGGCAGCAGTGCTGACCCGGGTCCCTGGCACTCTGAGACAGCAGTGTTAACCCAGTCCCTGGCACTGTGAGACAGCAGTGTTAACCCGAGTCCCTGGCACTGTGCGACAGCAGTGTTAACCCGGGTCCCTGGCACTGTAAGACAGCAGTGTTAACCCGGGTCCCTGGGACTGTGCTACAGCAGTGCTAACCCGGGTCCCTGGCACTGTGAGACAGCAGTATTAACCTGGGTCCCTGGCACTGTGAGGCAGCAGTGTTAACCCGGGTCACTGGCACTGTGAGACAGCAGTGTTAACCCAGGTCCCTGGTGCTGTGAGACAGCAGTGTTAACCCGAGTCCCTGGCACTGTGCGACAGCAGTATTAACCAGGGTCCCTGGCACTGTGAGACAACAGGTGCTAACCCAGGTTCCTGGCACTGTGAGGCAGCAGTGCTGACCCGGGTCCCTGGCACTCTGAGACAGCAGTGTTAACCCAGTCCCTGGCACTGTGAGACAGCAGTGTTAACCCGAGTCCCTGGCACTGTGCGACAGCAGTGTTAACCCGGGTCCCTGGCACTGTAAGACAGCAGTGTTAACCCGGGTCCCTGGGACTGTGCGACAGCAGTGCTAACCCGGGTCCCTGGCACTGTGAGACAGCAGTATTAACCTGGGTCCCTGGCACTGTGAGGCAGCAGTGTTAACCCGGGTCACTGGCACTGTGAGACAGCAGTGTTAACCCGGGTCCCTGGCACTGAGTGGCAGCAGTGTTAACCTGGATTCCTGGCACTGTTTGGTAGCGGTTGTGGTGGTATGTATTAGGGGTCATGTGGGACTGTGAAGCCGTGATGCCAATGGCTGTGAGACAGCAGTGTTAACCTGGGTCCCTGGCACTGTGTGACAGCAGTGTTAACCCGGGTCCCGGGCTCTGTGAGACAGCAGTGTTAACCCGGGTCCCTGGCACTGTGAGACAGCAGTGTTAACCCGGGTCCCGGGCTCTTTGAGACAGCAGTGTTAACCCGGGTCCCTGGCACTGTGAGACAGCAGTGTTAACCCGAGTCCCTGGCACTGTGTGACAGCAGTGTTAACCCGGGTCCCTGGCACTGTGAGACAGCAGTGTTAACCTGGGTCCCTGGCATTGTGAGACAGCAGTGTTAACCCGTGTCTCTGGCTCTGTGAGACAGCAGTGTTAACCTGGGTCCCTGGCACTGTGGGACAGCAGTGTTAACCCGGGTCCCTGGCTCTCAGAGACAGCAGTCTTAATCCGGGCCCCTGGCACTGTGAGACAGCAGTGTTAACCCGGGTTCCTGGCACTGTGAGACAGCAGTGTTAACCTGTGTCCCTGGCTCTGTGAGACAGTTCACCCGGGTCCCTGGCTCTGTGAGACAGCAGTGTTAACCCGTGTCTCTGGCTCTGTGAGACAGCAGTGTTAACCCGGGTCCCTGGCACTGTGAGACAGCAGTGTTAAGCCGGGTCCCTGGCACCGTGAGACAGCAGTGTTAACCTGGGTCCCTGGCACTGTGAGGCAGCAGTGTTAACCCGGGTCCCTGGCACTGTGAGACAGCAGTGTTAACCCGGGTCCCCGGCAATGTGAGACAGCAGTGTTAACCCAGGTCCCTGGCACTGTGAGACAGCAGTGTTAACCCGGGTCCCTGGCACTGAGAGACAGCGGTGTTAACCCGGGTCCCAGGCACTGAGACAGCAGTGTTAACCCGGGTCCCTGGCACTGTGAGACAGCAGTGTTAAACCGGGTCCCTGGCACTGTGAGACAGCAGTGTTAACCTGGGTCCCAGGCTCTGTGAGACAGCAGTGTTATCCTGAGTCCCTGGCACTGTGAGACAGCAGTGTTAACCCGGGTCCCTGGCACTGTGAGACAGCAGTGTTAACCTGGGTTCCTGGCTCTGTGAGACAGCAGTGTTAACCCGGGTCCCTGGCACTGTGAGACAGCAGTGTTAACCCGGGTCCCTGGTACTGTGAGACAGCAGTGTTAACCCGGGTCCCTGGCACTGTGAGACAGCGGTGTTAACCTGGGTTCCTGGCTCTGTGAGACAGCAGTGTTAACACGTGTCCCTGGCACTGTGAGACAGCAGTGTTAACCTGGGTCCCAGGCTCTGTGATTCAGCAGTGTTAACCCGGGTCACGGGCTCTGTGAGACAGCAGTGTTAACCCGGGTCCCTGGCACTGTGGGACAGCAGTGTTAACCCGGGTCCCTGGCACTGTGAGACAGCAGTGTTAACCCGGGTCCCTGGCGCTGTGAGACAGCAGTGTTAACCCGGGTCCCTGGCTCTGTGAGACAGCAGTGTTAACCTGTGTCCCTGGCACTGTGAGACAGCAGTGTTGATCCGGGTCCCTGGCACTGTGAGACAGCAGTGTTAACCCGGGTCCCTGGCACTGTGAGACAGCAGTGTTAGCCCGGGACCCTGACACTGTGAGACAGCAGTGTTAACCCGGGTCCCTGGCACTGTGGGACAGCAGTGTTAACCCGAGTCCCTGGCTCTGTGAGACAGCAGTCTTAACCAGCGTCCCTGGCACTGTGAGACAGCAGTGTTAACCCGTATCCCTGACACTGTGAGACAGCAGTGTTAACCCGTGTCCCTGGCACTATGAGACAGCAGTGTTAACCCGTGTCCCTGGCACTGTGAGACAGCAGTGTTAACCCGTATCCCTGACACTATGAGAGAGCAGTGTTAACCCGTGTCCCTGGCACTGTGAAACAGCAGTGTTAACCCGGGTCCCTGGCACTGTGAGACAGCAGTGTTAACCCGGGTCCCTGGCACTGTGAGACAGCAGTGTTAGCCCGGGACCCTGGCAATGTGAGACAGCAGTGTTAACCCGGGTCCCTGGCACTGTGGGACAGCAGTGTTAACCCGGGTCCCTGGCTCTGTGAGACAGCAGTCTTAACCCGCGTCCCTGGCACTGTGAGACAGCAGTGTTAACCAGTGTCCCTGGCACTGTGAAACAGCAGTGTTAACCCGGGTCCTGGCACTGTGAGACAGCAGTGTTAACCCGGGTACCTGGCACTGTGAGACAGCAGTGTTAACCCGGATCCCTGGCACTGTGAGACAGCAGTGTTAACCCGGGTCCCTGGCTCTGTGAGACAGCAGTGTTAACCTGTGTCCCTGGCATTGTGAGACAGCAGTGTTGATCCGGGTCCCTGGCACTGTGAGACAGCAGTGTTAACCCGGGTCCCTGGCACTGTGAGACAGCAGTGTTAGCCCGGGACCCTGGCTCTGTGAGACAGCAGTGTTAACCCGGGTCCCTGGCACTGTGGGACAGCAGTGTTAACCCAAGTCCCTGGCTCTGTGAGACAGCAGTCTTAACCAGCGTACCTGGCACTGTGAGACAGCAGTGTTAACCTGGGTCCCAAGCTCTGTGATTCAGCAGTGTTAAACCGGGTCCAAGGCACTGTGAGACAGCAGTGTTAACCCGGGTCCCTGGCACTGCGAAACAGCAGTGTTAACCCAGTCCCTGGCACTGTGAGACAGCAGTGTTAACCCGGGTCCCTGGCACTGAGAGACAGCAGTGTTAACCTGGATCCCTGGCACTGTTCGGTAGCGGTGTTAACCCGGGTCCCTGTCACTGTGAGACAGCAGTGTTAACCCGGGTCCCTGTCACTGTGAGACAGCATGTGCTAACCCGGGTTCCTGGCACTGTGAGGCAGCAGTGCTGACCCGGGTCCCTGGCACTCTGAGACAGCAGTGTTAACCCAGTCCCTGGCACTGTGCGACAGCAGTGTTAACCTGGGTCCCTGGCACTGTGAGACAGCAGTGTTAACCCGTGTCCCTGGCACTGTGCGACAGCAGTGTTAACCCGGGTCCCTGGCACTCTGAGACAGCAGTGTTAACCCAGTCCCTGGCACTGTGCGACAGCAGTGTTAACCCGGGTCCCTGGCACTGTAAGAGAGCAGTGTTAACCCGGGTCCCTGGGACTGTGCAACAGCAGTGCTAACCCGGGTCCCTGGCACTGTGAGACAGCAGTATTAACCTGGGTCCCTGGCACTGTGAGGCAGCAGAGTTAACCCGGGTCACTGGCACTGAGAGGCAGCAGTGTTAACCTGGATTCCTGGCACTGTTTGGTAGCGGTTGTGGTGGTATGTATTAGGGGTCATGTGGGACTGTGAAGCCGTGATGCTATTGGCTGTGAGACAGCAGTGTTAACCTGGGTCCCTGGCACTGTGAGACAGCAGTGTTAATCCGGGTCCCTGGCACTGTGTGACAGCAGTGTTAACCCGGGTCCCTGGCACTGTGAGACAGCAGTGTTAACCTGGGTCCCTGGCATTGTGAGACAGCAGTGTTAACCCGTGTCTCTGGCTCTGTGAGACAGCAGTGTTAACCTGGGTCCCTGGCACTGTGAGACAGCAGTGTTAACCCGGGTCCCTGGCTCTGTGAGACAGCAGTGTTAATCCGGGCCCCTGGCACTGTGAGACAGCCGTGTTAACACGTGTCACTGGCACTGTGAGAGCAGTGTTAACCCGGGTCCCTGGCACTGTGAGACAGCAGTGTTAACCCGGGTCCCTGGCACTGTGAGACAGCAGTGTTAACCTGTGTCCCTGGCTCTGTGAGACAGTTCACCCGGGTCCCTGGCTCTGTGGGACAGCAGTGTTAACCCGTGTCTCTGGCTCTGTGAGACAGCAGTGTTAACACGGGACCCTGGCACTGTGAGACAGAAGTGTTAACCCGGGTCCCTGGCACTGTGAGACAGCAGTGTTAACCCGGGTCCCTGGCACTGTGAGACAGCAGTGTTAACCCGGGTCCCTGGCACTGTGAGACAGCGGTGTTAACCTGGGTTCCTGGCTCTGTGAGACAGCAGTGTTAACACGTGTCCCTGGCACTGTGAGACAGCAGTGTTAACCTGGGTCCCAGGCTCTGTGATTCAGCAGTGTTAACCCGGGTCACGGGCTCTGTGAGACAGCAGTGTTAACCCGGGTCCCTGGCACTGTGGGACAGCAGTGTTAACCCGGGTCCCTGGCACTGTGAAACAGCAGTGTTAACCCGGGTCCCTGGCACTGTGAGACAGCAGTGTTAACCCGGGTCCCTGGCACTGTGAGACAGCAGTGTTAGCCCGGGACCCTGGCACTGTGAGACAGCAGTGTTAACCCGGGTCCCTGGCACTGTGGGACAGCAGTGTTAACCCGAGTCCCTGGCTCTGTGAGACAGCAGTCTTAACCCGCGTCCCTGGCACTGTGAGACAGCAGTGTTAACCCGTGTCCCTGGCACTGTGAAACAGCAGTGTTAACCCGGGTCCCTGGCACTGTGAGACAGCAGTGTTAATCCGGGTACCTGGCACTGTGAGACAGCAGTGTTAACACGGATCCCTGGCACTGTGAGACAGCAGTGTTAACCCGGGTCCCTGGCTCTGTGAGACAGCAGTGTTAACCTGGGTCCCTGGCACTGTGAGACAGCAGTGTTGTTCCGGGTCCCTGGCACTGTGAGACAGCAGTGTTAACCCGGGTCCCTGGCACTGTGAGACAGCAGTGTTAGCCCGGGACCCTGGCACTGTGAGACAGCAGTGTTAACCCGGGTCCCTGGCACTGTGGGACAGCAGTGTTAACCCGAGTCCCTGGCTCTGTGAGACAGCAGTCTTAACCAGCGTCCCTGGCACTGTGAGACAGCAGTGTTAACCTGGGTCCCAGGCTCTGTGATTCAGCAGTGTTAAACCGGGTCCAAGGCACTGTGAGACAGCAGTGTTAACCCGGGTCCCTGGCACTGCGAAACAGCAGTGTTAACCCAGTCCCTGGCACTGTGAGACAGCAGTGTTAACCCGGGTCCCTGGCACTGAGAGACAGCAGTGTTAACCTGGATTCCTGGCACTGTTCGGTAGCGGTGTTAACCCGGGTCCCTGTCACTGTGAGACAGCAGTGTTAACCCGGGTCCCTGTCACTGTGAGACAGCATATGCTAACCCGGGTTCCTGGCACTGTGAGGCAGCAGTGCTGACCCGGGTCCCTGGCACTCTGAGACAGCAGTGTTAACCCAGTCCCTGGCACTGTGCGACAGCAGTGTTAACCCGGGTCCCTGGCACTGTGAGACAGCAGTGTTAACCCGGGTCCCTGGCACTGTGCGACAGCAGTGTGAACCCGGGTCCCTGGCACTCTGAGACAGCAGTGTTAACCCAGTCCCTGGCACTGTGCGACAGCAGTGTTAACCCGGGTCCCTGGCACTGTAAGACAGCAGTGTTAACCCGGGTCCCTGGGACTGTGC
The DNA here is from genome assembly GCF_047496885.1 of Scyliorhinus torazame. Taxonomy (NCBI): domain Eukaryota; kingdom Metazoa; phylum Chordata; class Chondrichthyes; order Carcharhiniformes; family Scyliorhinidae; genus Scyliorhinus; species Scyliorhinus torazame. The sequence continues at coordinate 367,674,705 of NC_092710.1, forward strand.
AACAGCAGTGCTAACCCGGGTCCCTGGCACTGTGAGACAGCAGTGTTAACCCGGGTCACTGGCACTGAGAGGCAGCAGTGTTAACCCGGGTCACTGGCACTGAGAGGCAGCAGTGTTAACCTGGATTCCTGGCACTGTTTGGTAGCGGTTGTGGTGGTATGTATTAGGGGTCACGTGGGACTGTGAAGCCGTGATGCTATTGGCTGACAGATCCCGGGTCCTGGTTGGCTGCCGACTCCTGGCACCGCCCTGAAGGCGGAGTATAAGAACCCGAGCTTCTCCCCGCAGCTTCATTCTGTTGCTGAGCTGTTGGGGAAAAGCCTCGCTTAATAAAGCCTGAATCGACTTCATCACTTCTCGTCTCTCTCGTAAGTCATTGTGCGCTACAGCGGTTAAACCCGGGTCCCTGGCACTGTGAGACAGCAGTGTTAACCTGTGTTCCTGGCACTGTGAGACAGCAGTGTTAACCCGGGTCCCTTGCACTGTGAGACAGCAGTGTTAACCCAGGTCCCTGGTACTGTGAGACAGCAGATGCTAACCCGGGTTCCTGGCACTGTGAGGCAGCAGTGTTAACCCAGTCCCTGGCACTGTGAGACAGCAGTGTAAACCCAGTCACTGGCCCTGTGAGGCAGCAGTGTTAACCCGGGTCCCAGGCACTGTGAAACAGCAGTGTAAACCCGGGTCCCTGGCACTGTGAGACAGCAGTGTTAATCCGGGCCCCTGGCACTGTGAGACAGCAGTGTTAACCCGGGTCCCTGGCACTGTAAGACAGCAGTATTAACCTGGGTCCCGGGCTCTGTGAGACAGCAGTGTTAACCCGGGTCCCTGGCACTGTGTGACAGCAGTGTTAACCCGGGTCCCTGGCACTGTGAGACAGCAGTGTTAACCCGGGTCCATGGCTTTGTGAGACAGCAGTGTTAACCCGGGTCCCTGGCACTGAGACAGCAGTGTTAACCCGGGTCCCTGGCTCTGTGAGAGAGCAGTGTTAACCCGGGTCCCTGGCACTGTGGGACAGCAGTGTTAACCCGGGTCCCTGGCACTGTGAGACAGCAGTGTTAAACTGGGTCCCTGGCACTGTGAGACAGCAGTGTTAACCCGGGTCACTGGCACTGTGAGACAGCAGTGTTAACCCGGGTCCCTGGCACTGTGAGACAGCAGTGTTAACCCGGGTCACTGGCACTGTGAGACAGCAGTGTTAACCCGGGTCCCTGGCACTGTGAGACAGCAGTGTAAACCCAGGTCCCTGGCAGTGTGAGACAGCAGTGTTAAACTGCGTCCCTGGCACTGTGAGACAGCAGTGTTAACCCGGGTCCCTGGCACTGTGAGACAGCTGTGTTAACCCGGGTCTCTGGCACTGTGAGACAGCAGTGTTAACCCGGGTCACTGGCACTTTGAGACAGCAGTGTTAACCCGGGTCCCTGGCACTGTGAGACAGCAGTGTTAAACCGGGTCCCTGGCACTGTGAGACAGCAGTGTTAACCCGGGTCTCTGGCACTGTGAGACAGCAGTGTTAACCCGGGTCTCTGGCACTGTGAGACAGCAGTGTTAACCCAGGTACCAGCCACTGTGAGATAGCACTGCTAACCCATGTCCCAGGCACTGTGAGACAGCAGTGTTAACCCAGGTCCCTGGCACAGTGAGACAGCAGTGTTAACCCTGGTCCCTGGCACTGAGAGACAGCAGTGTTAACCCGGGTCCCTGGCACTGTGAGACAGCAGTGTTAACCCAGTCCCTGGCACTGAGAGTCAGCAGTGTTAACGTGGATTCCTGGCACTGTTTGGTAGTGGTTGTGGTGGTATGTATTCGGGGTCACGTGGGACTGTGAAGCCATGATGCTATTGGCTGACAGATCCCGGGTCCTGGTTGGCTGCCGACTCCTGGCACCGCCCTGAAAGCGGAGTATAAGAACCCGAGCTTCTCCCCACAGCTTCATTCTGTTGCTGAGCTGCTGGGGAAAAGTCTCGCTTAATAAAGCCTGAATCGACTTCATCACTTCTCGTCTCTCTCGTAAGTCATTGTGCGCTACAGCGGTGTAAACCCGGGTCCCTGGCACTGTGAGACAGCAGTGTTAACCCAGGTCCCTGGTACTGTGAGACAGCAGATGCTAACCCGGGTTCCTGGCACTGTGAGACAGCAGTGTTAACCCAGTCCCTGGCACTGTGAGACAGCAGTGTAAACCCAGTCACTGGCCCTGTGAGGCAGCGGTGTAAACCCGGGTCCCTGGCACTGTGAGACAGCAGTGTTAACCCAGGTCCCTGGTACTGTGAGACAGCAGATGCTAACCCGGGTTCCTGGCACTGTGAGGCAGCAGTGCTGACCCGGGTCCCTAGCCATCTGAGACAGCAGTGTTAACCCAGTCCCTGGCACTGTGAGACAGCAGTGTAAACCCGCGTCCCTGGCACTGTGAGACAGCAGTGTTAACCCGGGTCTCTGGCACTGTGAGACAGCAGTGTTAACCCGGTCACTGGCACTGTGAGACAGCAGTGTTAACCCGGGTCCCTGGCACTGTGAGACAGCAGTGTTAACCCAGTCCCTGGCACTGTGAGACAGCAGTGTTAACCCGGTCACTGGCACTGTGAGACAGCAGTGTTAACCCGGGTCCCTGGCACTGTGAGACAGCAGTGTTAACCCGGGTCACTGGCACTGTGAGACAGCAGTGTTAACCCAGTCCCTGGCACTGTGAGACAGCAGTGTTAACCCGGGTCCCGGGCACTGTGAAACAGCAGTGTAAACCCGGGTCCCTGGCTCTGTGAGACAGCAGTGTTAACCCGGGTCCCGGGCACTGTGAAACAGCAGTGTAAACCCGGGTCCCTGACACTGTGAGACAGCAGTGTTAACCCGGGTCCCTGGCACTGTGCGACAGCAGTGTTAACCTGTGTCCCTGGCACTGTGAGACAGCAGTGTTAACCCGGGTCACTGGCGCTGTGAGACAGCAGTGTTAACCTGGGTCGCTGGCTCTGTGAGACAGCAGTGTTAACCCGGGTCCCTGGCACTGTGAGACAGCAGTGTTAACCCGGGTCCCTGGCACTGAGAGACAGCAGTGTTAATCCGGGCCCCTGGCACTGTGTGACAGCAGTGTTAACCCGGGTCCCTGGCACTGTGAGACAGCAGTGTTAACCCGGGTCCCTGGCTTTGTGAGACAGCAGTGTTAACCCGGGTCCCTGGCACTGAGACAGCAGTGTTAACCCGGGACCCTGGCACTGTGAGACAGCAGTGTTAACCTGGGTCCCTGGCTCTGTGAGACAGTTCACCCGGGTCCCTGGCTCTGTGAGACAGCAGTGTTAACCCGGGTCCCTGGCACTGTGAGACAGCAGTGTTAACCCGGGTCCCTGGCTCTGTGAGACAGTTCACCCGGGTCCCTGGCTCTGTGAGACAGCAGTGTTAACCCGGATCCCTGGCACTGTGAGACAGCAGTGTTAACCTGTGTCCCTGGCACTGTGAGACAGCAGTGTTAACCCGGGTCACTGGCGCTGTGAGACAGCAGTGTTAACCTGGGTCGCTGGCTCTGTGAGACAGCAGTGTTAACCCGGGTCCCTGGCACTGTGAGACAGCAGTGTTAACCCGGGTCCCTGGCACTGAGAGACAGCAGTGTTAATCCGGGCCCCTGGCACTGTGTGACAGCAGTGTTAACCCGGGTCCCTGGCACTGTGAGACAGCAGGGTTAACCCAGGTCCCTGGCTTTGTGAGACAGCAGTGTTAACCCGGGTCCCTGGCACTGAGACAGCAGTGTTAACCCGGGTCCCTGGCACTGTGAGACAGCAGTGTTAACCTGGGTCCCTGGCTCTGTGAGACAGTTCACCCGGGTCCCTGGCTCTGTGAGACAGCAGTGTTAACCCGGGTCCCTGGCACTGTGAGACAGCAGTGTTAACCCGGGTCCCTGGCTCTGTGAGACAGTTCACCCGGGTCCCTGGCTCTGTGAGACAGCAGTGTTAACCCGGGTCCCTGGCACTGTGAGACAGCAGTGTTAACCTGGGTCCTGGTTGGCTGCCGACTCCTGGCACCGCCCTGAAGGCGGAGTATAAGAACCCGAGCTTCTCCCCGCAGCTTCATTCTGTTGCTGAGCTGCTGGGGAAAAGTCTCGCTTAATAAAGCCTGAATCGACTTCATCACTTCTCGTCTCTCTCGTAAGTCATTGTGCGCTACAGCGGTGTAAACCCGGGTCCCTGGCACTGTGAGACAGCAGTGTTAACCCAGGTCCCTGGTACTGTGAGACAGCAGATGCTAACCCGGGTTCCTGGCACTGTGAGGCAGCAGTGCTGACCCGGGTCCCTGGCCATCTGAGACAGCAGTGTTAACCCAGTCCCTGGCACTGTGAGACAGCAGTGTAAACCCGCGTCCCTGGCACTGTGAGACAGCAGTGTTAACCCGGGTCTCTGGCACTGTGAGACAGCAGTGTTAACCCGGTCACTGGCACTGTGAGACAGCAGTGTTAACCCGGGTCCCTGGCACTGTGAGACAGCAGTGTTAACCCGGGTCCCTGGCACTGTGAGACAGCAGTGTTAACCCAGTCCCTGGCACTGTGAGACAGCAGTGTTAACCCGGGTCCCGGGCACTGTGAAACAGCAGTGTAAACCCGGGTCCCTGGCTCTGTGAGACAGCAGTGTTAACCTGGGTCCCTGGCACTGTGCGACAGCAGTGTTAACCTGTGTCCCTGGCACTGTGAGACAGCAGTGTTAACCCGGGTCACTGGCGCTGTGAGACAGCAGTGTTAACCTGGGTCGCTGGCTCTGTGAGACAGCAGTGTTAACCCGGGTCCCTGGCACTGTGAGACAGCAGTGTTAACCCGGGTCCCTGGCACTGAGAGACAGCAGTGTTAATCCGGGCCCCTGGCACTGTGTGACAGCAGTGTTAACCCGGGTCCCTGGCACTGTGAGACAGCAGTGTTAACCCGGGTCCCTGGCTTTGTGAGACAGCAGTGTTAACCCGGGTCCCTGGCACTGAGACAGCAGTGTTAACCCGGGTCCCTGGCACTGTGAGACAGCAGTGTTAACCCGGGTCCCTGGCACTGTGAGACAGCAGTGTTAACCCAGGTCACTGGCTCTGTGAGAATGCAGTGTTAACCCGGTCACTGGCACTGTGAGACAGCAGTGTTAACCCGGGTCCCTGGCACTGTGAGACAGCAGTGTTAACCCGGGTCCCTGGCACTGTGAGACAGCAGTGTTAACCCAGTCCCTGGCACTGTGAGACAGCAGTGTTAACCCGGGTCCCGGGCACTGTGAAACAGCAGTGTAAACCCGGGTCCCTGGCTCTGTGAGACAGCAGTGTTAACCCGGGTCCCTGGCACTGTGCGACAGCAGTGTTAACCTGTGTCCCTGGCACTGTGAGACAGCAGTGTTAACCCGGGTCACTGGCGCTGTGAGACAGCAGTGTTAACCTGGGTCGCTGGCTCTGTGAGACAGCAGTGTTAACCCGGGTCCCTGGCACTGTGAGACAGCAGTGTTAACCCGGGTCCCTGGCACTGAGAGACAGCAGTGTTAATCCGGGCCCCTGGCACTGTGTGACAGCAGTGTTAACCCGGGTCCCTGGCACTGTGAGACAGCAGTGTTAACCCGGGTCCCTGGCTTTGTGAGACAGCAGTGTTAACCCGGGTCCCTGGCACTGAGACAGCAGTGTTAACCCGGGTCCCTGGCACTGTGAGACAGCAGTGTTAACCTGGGTCCCTGGCTCTGTGAGACAGTTCACCCGGGTCCCTGGCTCTGTGAGACAGCAGTGTTAACCCGGGTCCCTGGCACTGTGAGACAGCAGTGTTAACCCGGGTCCCTGGCTTTGTGAGACAGCAGTGTTAACCCGGGTCCCTGGCACTGAGACAGCAGTGTTAACCCGGGTCACTGGCACTGTGAGACAGCAGTGTTAACCCAGGTCCCTGGCACTGTGAGACAGCAGTGTAAACCCGGGTCCCTGGCTGTGTGAGACAGCAGTGTTTACCCGGGTCTCTGGCACTGTGAGACAACAGTGTTAACCCGGGTCCCTGGCACTGAGAGACAGCAGTGTTAACCTGGATCCCTGGCACTGTTAGGTAGCGGTGTTAACCCGGGTCCCTGGCACTGTGAGACAGCAGTGTTAACCCAGGTCCCCGGTACTGTGAGACAGCAGTGTTAACCTGTGTCCCTGGCTCTGTGAGAGAGTTCACCCGGGTCCCTGGCTCTGTGAGACAGCAGTGTTAACCTGGGTCCCTGGCTCTGTGAGACAGTAGTGTTAACCTGTGTCCCTGGCACTGTGAGACAGCAGTGTTAACCCGTGTCCCTGGCACTGTGAGACAGCAGTGTTAACCCGGGTCACTGGCACTGTGAGACAGCAGTGTTAACCCGGGTCCCTGGCACTGTGAGACAGCAGTGTTAACCCGGGTCTCTGGCTCTGTGAGACAGCAGTGTTAGCCCGGGACCCTGGCACTGTGAGACAGCAGTGTTAACCCGGGTCCCTGGCACTGTGGGACAGCAGTCTTAACCAGCGTCCCTGGCACTGTGAGACAGCAGTGTTAACCTGGGTCCCAGGCTCTTTGATTCAGCAGTGTTAAACCGGGTCCAAGGCACTGTGAGACAGCAGTGTTAACCCGGGTCCCTGGCACTGCGAAACAGCAGTGTTAACCCAGTCCCTGGCACTGTGAGACAGCAGTGTTAACCCGGGTCCCTGGCACAGAGACAGCAGTGTTAACCTGGATCCCTGGCACTGTTCGGTAGCGGTGTTAACCCGGGTCCCTGTCACTGTGAGACAGCAGTGTTAACCCGGGTCCCTGTCACTGTGAGACAGCATGTGCTAACCCGGGTTCCTGGCACTGTGAGGCAGCAGTGCTGACCCGGGTCCCTGGCACTGTGAGACAGCAGTGTTAACCCGGGTCTCTGGCACTGTGAGACAGCAGTGTTAACCCGGGTCCCTGGCTCTGTGAGACAACAGTGTTAACCCGGGTCCCTGGCACTGTGAGACAGCAGTGTTAACCCGGGTCCCTGGCTCTGTGAGACAGTTCACCCGGGTCCCTGGCCCTGTGAGACAGCAGTGTTAACCGCGTCCCTGGCTGTGTGAGACAGCAGTGTTAACCCGGGTCCCTGGCTCTGTGAGACAGCAGTGTTTACCCGGGTCTCTGGCACTGTGAGACAGCAGTGTTATCCCGTGTCCCTGGCACTGAGAGACAGCAGTGTTAACCCGGGTCCCTGGCTGTGTGAGACAGCAGTGTTTACCCGTGTCTCTGGCACTGTGAGACAACAGTGTTAACCCGGGTCTCTGGCACTGTGAGACAGCAGTGTTAACCCAGGTCCCCGGTACTGTGAGACAGCAGTGTTAACCTGTGTCCCTGGCTCTGTGAGAGAGTTCACCCGGGTCCCTGGCTCTGTGAGACAGCAGTGTTAACCTGGGTCCCTGGCTCTGTGAGACAGTAGTGTTAACCCGGGTCCCTGGCACTGTGAGACAGCAGTGTTAACCTGGGTCCCTGGCACTGTGAGACAGCAGTGTTAACCCAGGTCCCCGGTACTTTGAGACAGCAGTGTTAACCTGTGTCCCTGGCTCTGTGAGAGAGTTCACCCGGGTCCCTGGCTCTGTGAGACAGCAGTGTTAACCTGGGTCCCTGGCTCTGTGAGACAGTAGTGTTAACCCGTGTCCCTGGCACTGTGAGACAGCAGTGTTAACCCGTGCCCCTGGCACTGTGAGACAGCAGTGTTAACCCGGGTCACTGGCACTGTGAGACAGCAGTGTTAACCCGGGTCCCTGGCACTGTGAGACAGCAGTGTTAGCCCGGGACCCTGGCACTGTGAGACAGCAGTGTTAACCCGGGTCCCTGGCACTGTGGGACAGTAGTGTTAATCCGGGTCCCTGGCTCTGTGAGACAGCAGTGTTAACCCGCGTCCCTGGCACTGTGAGACAGCAGTGTTAAACTGCGTCCCTGGCACTGTGAGACAGCAGTGTTAACCCGGGTCCCTGGCTCTCTGAGACAGCAGTGTTAACCTGGGTCCCTGGCTCTGTGAGACAGCAGTGTTAACCCGGGTCCCTGGCACTGTGAGACAGCAGTGTTAACCCGGGTGTGGTAATATGTATTGGGGGTCATGTGGGACTGGAAGCCCTTATGTCATTGGCTGACAGATCCCGGGTCCTGGTTGGCCGTTGACCTCAAGCTCCGCCCTGAAGGCGGAGTATAAGAAGCCGGAGTCTTCCCCCGCAGGCCAGTTTACTATCGAGCTGCGGGGGAACAGACACGCTTCATAAAGCCTCATTGACTTCACTCTATTCGTCTCACGGAGTCTTTGTGCGCTACAATTTATTAAGCGTGCCTAAAAAAAAAAGGACTATGGAGCTCAGGATCGTTCCGGAATGCCTGAGGATCAGCCCCCACGCAGTGAACGCGGCAGCAGCCTTCAAGCACTGGCAGACTTGCTTCGAGGCCTACCTCAGAACGACCACCGGCCGAGTCTCAGAAGACCAAAAACTGCAGGTCCTGCACTCGAGGGTAAGCACGGAGATTTTCTCCCTCATCGAAGACTCGGACGATTTCCAGACGGCGTTCGCAGCACTGAAAAGTCTCTATGTCCGCCCTGTTAACCAAATCTACGCTCGCTACCAGCTCGCGACGAGACGGCAAGCTCCCGGAGAATCGATGGACGAATTCTACGCCGCGCTGCTGATTTTGGGACGAGCCTGCAGCTGCCCGTCGGTGAACGCAAACGAACACACGGACATGTTAATGCGCGATGCTTTTGTGGCAGGTATGCAATCCTCCCAAATCCGCCAAAGACTTCTACAAAAGAGTCGCTAGGACTCTCAGAGGCACGGGCCCTGGCAGCCTCCCTAGACGTGGCCGCGCGTAATACCCGCGCCTACGGCCCCGACCGCGCGGCAACCCATTGGGCCCCGTACGTACCCATCGCGGCAAACCCCCTACCCCCCCCCCGGACACCCCACAGGCTTGCGCGGTCCAAACGCCGAGTCGCACCGGGGGCGCCCGCTGTTATTTCTGCGGCCAGGCGAAACACCCCCGACAGCGCTGCCCGGCCCGCGCAGCTATCTGCAAAAGCTGCGGGAAAAAGGGCCATTATGCGGTTGTGTGCCGGTCCCGCGAGGTCGCCGCCGTCCCGGGAGCACAGGGAGCCCTGCAAGCAGTTTACGCTCACCAACCCCCCCCAGCACGCCATGTACGACCCGCAGGCGCAGCCGCTCTGGGTCCCGACCACCGCGGTCCCGGGAGAACTGGGAGCCCTGCACGCCGCCTACGCTCCCCAACCCCCCTCCCATGTATGACCCGCCGGCGCTACCGCTTTGGGTCCCGGCCAACACTCTCCACGGAGAGGAGGGAGTTTTCCGCGTCCCTAACGCCACCCTAACCCCCACCCCGCGCCCCACGCCTGACCCGCCGGCGCCACCTACTTGGGCCCCGACCACCGCTGTCCCCGGTGAGGGAGCTCCGCGCGGTCCTAGTGCTCCCCAGCCCCCCCAGCACACCATGTACGACGCGCAGACGCCGCCATTTTGGGTCCCGGCCACCACGAGGGGAGGAGGGGCGCCGATGTGCGACCCGCAGACGCCGCCATTTTGGGTCCCGGCCACCACGAGGGGAGGAGGGGCGCCGCCATCTTGGACCGCCCCAGACCTGTACGACGCATGGGGGCGGCCATTTTGTCCACCCCCGCCGCCATCTTGTGACCCCCCAGCCACGTGCGATGTATGGGGGCGGCCATTTGGTTCATCCCCGACGCCATCTTGTGACCCCCCAGCCACGTGCGATGTATGGGGCGGCCATTTGGTTCATCCCCGACGCCATCTTGGACGGCAACAACGGACCCCACTCCACTACTACAACCACGGCTCGCTTCGATTACGCTCGATCAAGCTTGGCCCCGGACACTCCAGACGACGACGACAACGGTACTAATAAACGGCCACAAGACGCCATGCCTAGTCGACTCCGGGAGCACGGAGAGCTTTATCCACCCCGACACGTTAAGACGCTGTTCCTTGACCACCTATCCCAGCACACAAAAGATTTCCCTAGCTGCAGGATCCCACTCCGTACAGATCCAGGGATTCTGCATAGTTACACTAACGGTGCAGGGGAGGGAGTTCAAAAACTACAAACTAAACGTCCTTCCCCAACTCTGTGCCCCCACCTTGCTGGGATTAGATTTCCAATGCAATCTACAGAGCCTTACGTTCAAATTCGGCGGCCCCATACCCCCACTCACTATCTGCGGCCTCGCAACCCTCAAGGTGCAACCCCCGTCCTTGTTTGCGAACCTCACCCTGGATTGCAAACCCGTCGCCACTAGGAGCAGAGGGTACAGCGCCCAGGACCGGACCTTCATTCGGTCCGAAGTCCAGCGGCTACTAAAGGAGGGCATAATCCAGGCCAGCAATAGTCCCTGGAGAGCGCAGGTGGTAGTAGTGAAGACAGGGGAGAAACAAAGGATGGTCATTGACTATAGCCAGACCATCAACAGGTACACACAACTAGACGCGTACCCTCTCCCCCGCATATCCGACATGGTCAATCGGATTGCCCAATATAAAGTTTTCTCCACCGTGGACCTCAAGTCCGCCTACCATCAGCTCCCCATCCGCCCAAGTGACCGCAAGTACACAGCCTTCGAGGCAGACGGGCGATTATACCATTTCCTACGGGTCCCTTTTGGCGTCACAAACGGGGTCTCGGTCTTCCAACGGGAGATGGACCGAATGGTTGATCAACATGGGTTACGGGCCACGTTCCCGTACCTCGACAATGTAACCACCTGCGGCCACGATCAGCAGGACCACGACGCCAACCTCCAAAAATTCCTCCAGACCGCCAAAGCCTTGAACCTCGCGTACAACGAGGACAAGTGCGTTTTTAGCACCGATCGGCTAGCCATTCTGGGCTACGTAGTGCGCAATGGGATAATAGGCCCCGACCCCGAACGTATGCGCGCACTCATGGAATTTCCCCTCCCGCACTGCCCAAAAGCCCTGAAACGCTGCCTGGGGTTCTTTTCGTACTACGCCCAGTGGGTCCCCCAGTACGCAGACAAGGCCCGCCCCCTAATACAGACCACGACCTTCCCTCTGTCGACAGAGGCTTGCCAGGCCTTCAGCCGCATCAAAGCGGATATGGCAAAGGCCACGATGCGCGCCATCGACGAGTCCCTCCCCTTCCAGGTCGAGAGCGACGCCTCCGACGTAGCTCTAGCGGCCACCCTTAACCAAGCGGGCAGACCCGTGGCCTTTTTCTCCCGGACCCTCCACGCCTCAGAAATCCGCCACTCTTCAGTAGAAAAGGAAGCCCAAGCCATAGTGGAAGCTGTGCGACATTGGAGGCATTACCTGGCCGGCAGGAGATTCACTCTCCTCACGGACCAACGGTCGGTAGCCTTCATGTTCGATAGTGCACAGCGGGGCAAAATCAAAAACGACAAAATCTTAAGGTGGAGGATCGAGCTCTCCACCTTCAACTATGAGATTTTGTATCGTCCCGGAAAGCTGAACGAGCCGTCCGATGCCCTATCCCGCGGCACATGTGCCAACGCACAAATTAACCGCCTCCAAACCCTCCACGAGGACCTCTGCCACCCGGGAGTCACTCGGTTTTACCACTTCATCAAGTCCCGCAATCTCCCATACTCTTTAGAGGAGGTCCGTACAGTCACAAGGGACTGCCACATCTGCGCGGAATGCAAGCCGCATTTTTTCAGGCCAGATGGAGCGCACCTGATTAAGGCTTCCCGCCCCTTCGAACGCCTCAGTCTCGATTTCAAAGGGCCCCTCCCCTCCACCGACCGCAACGCATATTTTCTTAATGTAGTGGACGAATACTCCCGCTTCCCTTTTGCCATTCCCTGCTCCGACATGACCGCGGCCACAGTCATTAAAGCCCTGAACAGCATCTTCACACTGTTCGGTTACCCCGCATACGTCCACAGCGACAGGGGGTCCTCTTTCATGAGTGACGAGCTGCGCCAGTTCCTGCTCAGCAAGGGCATAGCCTCAAGCAGGACGACCAGCTACAACCCCCGGGGGAACGGGCAAGTAGAAAGGGAGAACGGCACGGTCTGGAAGGCCATCCTACTGGCCCTACGGTCCAGGGATCTCCCAGTTTCACGGTGGCAGGAGGTCCTCCCGGACGCTCTCCATTCCATCCGGTCGTTATTATGTACGAGCACTAATCAAACGCCTCACGAGCGTCTCCTTGTCTTCCCTAGGAGGTCCTCCTCTGGAACGTCGCTGCCGACCTGGCTGGCGGCCCCAGGACCCATCCTGCTCCGAAAGCATGTGCGGGCACATAAGGCGGACCCGTTGGTCGAAAGGGTTCACCTCCTCCACGCAAACCCCCAGTACGCCTACGTGGAGTACCCCGACGGCCGACAGGACACGGTCTCCCTGCGGGATCTGGCGCCCGCCGGCAACACGCACACACCCCTGACACCATCAACCCAACCCCCCCCTTCCTGCCACCGCCGCACCCCGCGACCGTCCCCTTCCCAGGAGGATCGGTTCCCCTCCCCTCAGCACCGACCAAGAATCAAGCCCGAGCTGAAATCGTACGGCTCCTGGAGGCGACAACACTGGTACAAGCACCACCACCACCGCCGGGGCCGAGGCGATCGACACGGACAACCAGACCGCCCGACCGACTCGTGGCGTCGATGTAAAACAAATATGGACTGTTCACAAGAACATTTTGCTTTTCTTCCTATACCCTCCTGTAAATAGTTGCAACAGGACGAAATTGTCCAATACTGTACTACCATGTAACTGTTCGATCCTCCCAGGACCAGCCCTGTAAACCCTGACCACCATACGAAGCATCACCCCGCCGGGTTAATTTTTGACAAGGCGTGAATGTGGTAATATGTATTGGGGGTCATGTGGGACTGGAAGCCCTAATGTCATTGGCTGACAGATCCCGGGTCCTGGTTGGCCGTTGACCTCTAGCTCCGCCCTGAAGGCGGAGTATAAGAAGCCGGAGTCTTCCCCCGCAGGCCAGTTTACTATCGAGCTGCGGGGGAACAGACACGCTTCATAAAGCCTCATCGACTTCACTCTATTCGTCTCACGGAGTCTTTGTGCGCTACACCGGGTCTCTGGCTCTCTGAGACAGCAGTGTTAACCTGGGTCCCTGGCACTGTGAGACAGCAGATGCTAACCCGGGTTCCTGGCACTGTGAGGTAGCAGTGCTGACCCGGGTCCCTGGACCTCTGAGACAGCAGTGTTAACCCAATCCCTGGCACTGTGAGACAGCAGTGTTAACCCGGTCACTGGCACTGTGAGACAGCAGTGTTAACACGGGACCCTGGCACTGTGAGACAGCAGTGTTAACCCGGGTCCCTGGCCCTGTGAGACAGCAGTGTTAACACGGGACCCTGGCCCTGTGAGACAGCAGTGTTAACCCGGTCACTGGCACTGTGAGACAGCAGTGTAAACCCGTGTCCCTGGCACTGAGACAGCAGTGTTAACCCGAGTCCCTGGCACTGTGAGACAGCAGTGTTAACCCGGGTCCCTGGCACTGTGAGACAGCAGTTTTAACCCGTGTCCCTGGCACTGTGAGACAGCAGTGTTAACCCGGGTCCCTGGCACTGAGATAGCAGTGTTAGCCCGGGACACTGGCACTGTGAGACAGCAGTGTTAACCCGGGTCCCTGGCTCTGTGGGACAGCAGTGTTAACCCGGGTCCCTGGCACTGTGAGACAGCAGTGTTAACCCGGGTCCCTGGCACTGAGATAGCAGTGTTAGCCCGGGACACTGGCACTGTGAGACAGCAGTGTTAACCCGGGTCCCTGGCTCTGTGAGACAGCAGTGTTAATCCGGGTCCCTGCCTCTGTGAGACAGCAGTGTTAACCCGGGTCCCTGGCACTGTGAGACAGCAGTGTTAACCCGGTCACTGGCACTGTGAGACAGCAGTGTAAACCCGTGTCCCTGGCACTGAGACAGCAGTGTTAACCCGTGTCCCTGGCACTGTGAGACAGCAGTGTTAACCCGGGTCACTGGCACTGTGAGACAGCAGTGTTAACCCGGTCACTGGCACTGTGAGACAGCAGTGTTAACCCGGGTCCCTGGCACTGTGAGACAGCAGTGTTAACCCGGGTCCCTGGCACTGAGATAGCAGTGTTAGCCCGGGACACTGGCACTGTGAGACAGCAGTGTTAACCCGGGTCCCTGGCTCTGTGGGACAGCAGTGTTAACCCGGGTCCCTGGCTCTGTGAGACAGCAGTGTTAACCCGGGTCCCTGGCTCTGTGGGACAGCAGTGTTAACCCGGGTCCCTGGCTCTGTGAGACAGCAGTGTTAACCCGGGTCCCTGGCACTGTGAGACAGCAGTGTTAACCCGGTCACTGGCACTGTGAGACAGCAGTGTAAACCCGTGTCCCTGGCACTGAGACAGCAGTATTAACCTGGGTCCCTGGGTCCCTGGCTCTGTGAGACAGCAGTTTTAACCCGTGTCCCTGGCACTGTGAGACAGCAGTGTTAACCCGGGTCCCTGGCACTGAGATAGCAGTGTTAGCCCGGGACACTGGCACTGTGAGACAGCAGTGTTAACCCGGGTCCCTGGCTCTGTGGGACAGCAGTGTTAACCCGGGTCCCTGGCTCTGTGAGACAGCAGTGTTAACCCGGGTCCCTGGCTCTGTGGGACAGCAGTGTTAACCCGGGTCCCTGGCTCTGTGAGACAGCAGTGTTAACCTGCGTCCCTGGCACTGTGAGACAGCAGTGTTAACCCAGGTCCCTGGCACTGTGAGACAGCAGTGTTAACCCGTGTCCCTGGCACTGTGAGACAGCAGTGTTAACCCGGGTCCCTGGCACTGTGAGACAGCAGTGTTAGCCCGGGACCCTGGCACTGTGAGACAGCAGTGTTAACCCGGGTCCCTGGCACGTGGGACAGCAGTGTTAACCCGGGTCCCTGGCTCTGTGAGACAGCAGTGTTAACCCGCGTCCTTGGCACTGTGAGACAGCAGTGTAAACACAGGTCCCTGGCAGTGTGAGACAGCAGTGTTAAACTGCGTCCCTGGCACTCTGAGACAGCAGTGTTAACCCGGGTCCCTGGCTCTGTGAGACAGCAGTGTTAACCTGGGTCCCTGGCTCTGTGAGACAGCAGTGTTAACCCGGGTCTCTTGCACTGTGAGGCAGCAGTGTTAACCCGGGTCCTTGGCACTGTGAAACAGCAGTGTTAACCCGGGTCCCTGGCACTGTGAGACAGCAGTGTTAACCCGGGTCCCTGGCACTGTGAGACAGCAGTGTTAACCCGGGTCCCTGGCACTGTGAGACAGCAGTGTTAACCTGGGTCCCTGGCTCTGTGAGACAGCAGTGTAAACCCAGGTCCCTGGCAGTGTGAGACAGCAGTGTTAACCCGGATCCCTGGCTCTCTGAGACAGCAGTGTTAAACTGCGTCCCTGGCACTGTGAGACAGCAGTGTTAACCCGGGTCCCTGGCTCTCTGAGACAGCAGTGTTAACCTGGGTCCCTGGCTCTGTGAGACAGCAGTGTTAACCCGGGTCTCTGGCTCTCTGAGACAGCAGTGTTAACCTGGGTCCCTGGCACTGAGAGACAGCAGTGTTAACCCGGGTCCCTGGCTCTGTGAGACAGCAGATGCTAACCCGGGTTCCTGGCACTGTGAGGCAGCAGTGCTGACCCGGGTCCCTGGCCCTCTGAGACAGCAGTGTTAACCCTGGTCCCTGGCTCTGTGAGACAGCAATGTTAACCCAATCCCTGGCACTGTGAGACAGCAGTGTTAACCCGGTCACTGGCACTGTGAGGCAGCAGTGCTGACCCGGGTCCCTGGCCCTCTGAGACAGCAGTGTTAGCCCAATCCCTGGCACTGTGAGACAGCAGTGTAAACCCGGGTCCCTGGCACTGAAACAGCAGTGTTAGCCCGGGTCCCTGGCACTTTGCTACAGCAGTGTTAACCCAGGTCCCTGGCACTGTGAGACAGCAGTGTTAACCTGGGTCCCTGGCACTGAGACAGCAGTGTTAACCCGGGTCCCTGGCACTATGAGACAGCAGTGTTAACCCGGGTCCCTGGCACTGTGAGACAGCAGTGTTAACCTGGGTCCCTGGCACTGAGACAGCAGTGTTAACCCGGGTCCCTGGTGTTTTGTTATGTTTCCTTTATAACATAAGCGGCTTCATTGTGTTGCATTTGTCAAGGAAGGTCGAGACGTGTAAATAACTTCAACTCATTTATTTACACTATGTACACTTTTATAACTTGTGTTCGACACTACTGCTAATCCTATTGTAGCTACCTAAACTGACTAACCAGCTGCTGTCTTCCACGTGGTGGGTGTGATACTGAATCAACCCTGTGCCTCTCCTCACTGACTGTCTCCACTGGCCGAAGGGGGCTGATCATGTGTGTGGTGCCCTTTATGTATGGGTTGGTGTAATGCCCCTGTGGTCGTGTCACCTCCTTGTGTATCGTGAATGTCCATTGGTCGCCTCCCATGTGACCTATCTATTGGTTGAGTGTGTGTGTGTGATGTTTCTGGTGCTCCCTCTAGTGTCTGTTTAGCTTACATGTATTTACAGTGATGCACATCACCACATCCTCCCCTTTCTATATGTTCATATTTTCTGTGCACTTTAAGAAAAACTGAACAAAGAACAGGTAGAGAAGGTAAGGTATATACACGTCATGGGAACGGTGATTAAACAATAAGTCCAAATCATTCATGAGTCCAGAAACCATCAATCATCATGGTCAAATGTCTCTCTTGGTTATGAACGCCATCAACAGGAACCAAGAAGTAGTCGAATCACTGCGTTGTCCGCTTTGGAGTCTTTTTCTTTTTTTCTTTTTGTGTTTGTGGTGGTGATGTCGGATGGCATCTTGTAGTTGATAGGTCGCTGACATTGAAGAGGTACCATCAACAGTATCATTCGAGGTCATGGATGTGCCAGATGTTGAAGTCGGATGAGACAGCTGTTCTCTTTATATATTAACGATCTAGATGATTGGACTGGGGGCATTCTGGCTACGTTTGCCGATGATACAAAGATAGGTGGAGGGGCAGGTAGTATGGAGGGGGTGGGGAGGCTGCAGAAAGATTTAGACAGTTTAGGAGAGTGGTCCAAGAAATGGCTGATGAAATTCAACGTGGGCAAGTGCGAGGTCTTGCACTTTGGAAAAAAGAATAGAGGCGTGGACTATTTTCTAAACGGTGACAAAATTCATAATGCTGAAGTGCAAAGGGACTTGGGAGTCCTAGTCCAGGATTCTCTAAAGGTAAACTTGCAGGTTGAGTCTGTAATTAAGAAAGCAAATGCAATGTTGTCATTTATCTCAAGAGGCTTGGAATATAAAAGCAGGGATGTACTGCTGAAGCTTTATAAAGCATTAGTTAGGCCCCATTTAGAATACTGTGAGCAATTTTGGGCCCCACACCTCAGGAAGGACATACTGGCACTGGAGCGGGTCCAGCGGAGATTCACACGGATGATCCCGGGAATGGTAGGCCTAACATACGATGAACGTCTGAGGATCCTGGGATTATATTCATTGGAGTTTAGGAGGTTGAGGGGAGATCTAATAGAAACTTACAAGATAATGAATGGCTTAGATAGGGTGGACGTAGGGAAGTTGTTTCCATTAGCAGGGGAGACTAGGACCCGGGGGCACAGCCTGAGAATAAAAGGGAGTCACTTTAGAACAGAGATGAGGAGAAATGTCTTCAGCCAGAGAGTGGTGGGTCTGTGGAATTCATTGCCACAGAGGGCGGTGGAGGCCGGGACGTTGAGTGTCTTTAAGACAGAAGTTGATAAATTCTTGATTTCTCGAGGAATTAAGGGCTATGGAGAGAGAGCGGGTAAATGGAGTTGAAATCAGCCATGATTGAATGGTGGAGTGGACTCGATGGGCCGAATGGCCTTACTTCCGCTCCTATGTCTTATGGAGACTGTGCATACTGGTTCTGGCCACGTGCTGTGCAGGAAGGGTGATCCTGCTGAGAACCGTTGAAGCTTGTCGATTTGGAGACAGAATTGCTGCTCGCATCAATGTCTGGTGATGGTGTGAAACTAGAACCTTGCATCTGATAGGAATATGCTGTCTGGCCAGGCTGGGGTGCAGCAAACCCTGGGCAGTGACTAAAGCATCCAGTCTGTAGTGCAGATTGCGCTGGCGGTAGTCCTCCTTCGGTCTTGATTCCATTAGTGGGGAATCCGTAGTGCTGGCCTGTTTGAGAATATGCTGCATAGACTGCTGGCTGCTGCAAGCGTGAATACTGGGTCTGTCCAGCATGAGCTGTCATTGGCTGCATTGCTGGTGTGGAAAAAATGTGTGGATATAGCGGTGGTGAAAATTGGTGTATCCGTCTTGGACTGTAGCTGCTGCTTGTTATTGCTGACCCAGTGTGATTGTCACGTGATCCATCTCCTGTCGTTGTGGCATCTGCTGTCACCCTGAGCGTGCCATCACTGAGGTTGCGGCACTCCCTGTCTGGAGTAAAGTCTGGCTTACGTGAATCAGAGTCGGCGTTTGGTTGCTCCCCAGCTGGAGTCTGGTCTGTTTTTTGTTGATGCAGTGTTAACCCAGGTCCCTGGCACTGTGAGACAGCAGTGTTAACCAGGTCCCTGGCACTGTGAGACAGCAGTGTTAACCCAGGTCCCTGGCACTGTGAGACAGCAGTGTTAACCCTGGTCCCTGGCTCTGTGAGACAGCAGTGTTAACCCGGATCCCTGGCACTGTGAGAGCAGTGTTAACCCGGGTCCCTGGCACTCTGAGACAGCAGTGTTAACCCAGGTCCCTGGCACTGTGAGACAGCAGTGTTAACCCAGGTCCCTGGCACTGTGGACAGCGGTATTAATCCGGGCCCCTGGCACTGTGAGGCAGCAGTGTTAACCCAGGTCCCTGGCACTGTGAGACAGCTGTGTTAACCCGGGTCCCTGGCACTGTGAGGCAGCAGTGTTAACCCAGGTCCCTGGCACTGTGAGACAGCAGTGTTAACCCAGGTCCCGGGCTCTGTGAGACAGCAGTGTTAACCCGGGTCCCAGGCACTGTGAGACAGCAGTGTTAACCCAGGTCCCTGGCACTGTGAGACAGCAGTGTTAACCCGGGTCCCTGGCTCTGTGAGACAGCAGTGTTAACCCGGGTCCCTGGCACTGTGAGACAGCAGTGTTAACCCGGGTCCCTGGCTCTGTGGGACAGCAGTGTTAACCCGGGTCCCTGGCACTGTGAGGCAGCAGTGTTAACCCGGGTACCTGGCTCTGTGAGACAGCAGTGTTAACCCGGGTCCCTGGCTCTGTGAGACAGCAGTGTTAACCCAGGTCTCTGGCTCTGTGAAACACCAGTGTTAACCCGGGTCCCGGGCTCTGTGAGACAGCAGTGTTAACCTGTGTCCCTGGCACTGTGAGACAGCAGTGTTAACCCGGGTCCCTGGCTCTGTGAGACAGCAGTGTTAACCCGGGTCCCTGGCACTGTGAGACAGCAGTGTTAACCCGGGTCCCGGGCTCTGTGAGACAGCAGTGTTAACCCGGGTCCCTGGCACTGTGAGACAGCAGTGTTAACCCAGGTCCCTGGCACTGTGAGACAGCAGTGTTAACCCGGGTCCCTGGCTCTGTGAGACAGCAGTGTTAACCCGGGTCCCTGGCACTGTGAGACAGCAGTGTTAACCCGGGTCCCTGGCACTGTGAGACAGCAGTGTTAACCCAGGTCCCTGGCACTGTGAGACAGCAGTGTTAACCCGGGTCCCTGGCTCTGTGGGACAGCAGTGTTAACCCGGGTCCCTGGCACTGTGAGGTAGCAGGGTTAACCCGGGTCCCTGGGACTGTGAGGTAGCAGTGTTAACCCGGGTCCCTGGGACTGTGAGGTAGCAGTGTTAACCCGGGTCCCTGGCTCTGTGGGACAGCAGTGTTAACCCGGGTCCGTGGCACTGTGAGACAGCAGTGTTAACCCGGGTCCCTGGCACTGTGAGACAGCAGTGTTAACCCAGGTCCCTGGCACTGTGAGACAGCAGTGTTAACCCGGGTCACTGGCACTGTGAGACAGCAGTGTTAACCCGGGTCCCTGGCTCTGTGGGACAGCAGTGTTAACCCGGGTCCGTGGCACTGTGAGACAGCAGTGTTAACCCGGGTCCCTGGCACTGTGAGACAGCAGTGTTAACCCGGGTCCCTGGCACTGTGAGACAGCAGTGTTAACCCGGGTCCCTGGCACTGTGAGACAGCAGTGTTAACCCGGGTCCCGGGCTCTGTGAGACAGCAGTGTAAACCCGGGTCCCTGGTTCTGTGAGACAGCAGTGTTAACCCAGTTCCCTGGCACTGTGAGACAGCAGTGTTAACCCGGATCCCTGGCACTGTGAGACAGCAGTGTTAACCCGGGTCCCTGGCACTGTGAGACAGCAGTGTTAACCCGGGTCCCTGGCACTGTGAGACAGCAGTGTTAACCCAGGTCCCTGGCACTGTGAGGCAGCAGTGTTAACCCGGGTCCCTGGCTCTGTGAGACAGCAGTGTTAACCCAGGTCCCTGGCACTGTGAGTCAGCAGTGTTAAGCCGGGTCCCTGGCACTGTGAGACAGCAGTGTTAACCCAGGTCCCTGGCACTGTGAGACAGCAGTGTTAACCCGGGTCTCTGGCACTGTGAGACAGCAGTGTTAACCCGGGTCCCTGGCACTGAGACAGCCTGGGTCCCAGGCACTGTGAGACAGCAGTGCTAACCCGGGTCCCTGGCACTGTGAGACTGCAGTGTTAACCCGGGTCCCGGGCTCTGTGAGACAGTAGTGTTAACCCGGGTCCCTGGCACTGTGAGACAGCAGTGTTAACCCGGGTCCCTGGCACTGTGAGTCAGCAGTGTTAAGCCGGGTCCCTGGCACTGTGAGACAGCAGTGTTAACCCAGGTCCCTGGCACTGTGAGACAGCAGTGTTAACCCGGGTCTCTGGCACTGTGAGACAGCAGTGTTAACCCGGGTCCCTGGCACTGAGACAGCCTGGGTCCCAGGCACTGTGAGACAGCAGTGCTAACCCGGGTCACTGGCACTGTGAGACTGCAGTGTTAACCCGGGTCCCGGGCTCTGTGAGACAGTAGTGTTAACCCGGGTCCCTGGCACTGTGAGACAGCAGTGTTAACCCGGGTCCCTGGCACTGTGAGACAGCAGTGTTAACCCGGGTCCCTGGCACTGTGAGACAGCAGTGTTAACCCGGGTCCCTGGCACTGTGAGACAGCAGTGTTAACCCGGGTCCCTGGCACTGTGAGACAGCAGTGTTAACCCGGGTCCCTGGCTCTGTGGGACAGCAGTGTTAACCCGGGTCCCTGGCACTGTGAGACAGCAGTGTTAACCCGGGTCCCTGGCACTGTGAGACAGCAGTGTTAACCCGGGTCCCGGGCTCTGTGAGACAGCAGTGTTAACCCGGGTCCCTTGCTCTGTGAGACAGCAGTGTTAACCCGGGTCCCTGGCACTGTGAGACAGCAGTGTTAACCCGGGTCCATGGCTCTGTGAGACAGCAGTGTTAACCCGGGTCCCTGGCACTGTGAGACAGCAGTGTTAACCCGGGTCACTGGCACTGTGAGACAGCAGTGTTAACCCGGGTCCCTGGCACTGTGAGACAGCAGCGTTAACCCGGGTCCTTGGCACTGTGAGACAGCAGCGTTAACCCGGGTCCCTGGCACTGTGAGACAGCAGTGTTAACCCGGGTCCCTGGCACTGTGAGACAGCAGTGTTAACCCGGGTCCCTGGCACTGTGAGACAGCAGTGTTAACCCGGGTCCCTGGCACTGTGAGACAGCAGTGTTAACCCAGGTCCCTGGCACTGTGAGACAGCAGTGTTAACCCGGGTCCCTGGCTCTGTGAGACAGCAGTGTTAACCCGGGTCCCTGGCACTGTGAGACAGCAGTGTTAACCCGGGTCCCTGGCTCTGTGGGACAGCAGTGTTAATCCGGGTCCCTGGCACTGTGAGGTAGCAGGGTTAACCCGGGTCCCTGGGACTGTGAGGTAGCAGTGTTAACCCGGGTCCCTGGCTCTGTGGGACAGCAGTGTTAACCCGGGTCCGTGGCACTGTGAGACAGCAGTGTTAACCCGGGTCCCTGGCACTGTGAGACAGCAGTGTTAACCTGGGTCCCTGGCACTGTGAGACAGCAGTGTTAACCTGGGTCCCTGGCACTGTGAGGCAGCAGTGTTAACCCGGGTACCTGGCACTGTGAGACAGCAGTGTTAACCCAGGTCCCTGGCACTGTGAGACAGCAGTGTTAACCCGGGTCACTGGCACTGTGAGACAGCAGTGTTAACCCGGGTCCCTGGCTCTGTGGGACAGCAGTGTTAACCCGGGTCCGTGGCACTGTGAGACAGCAGTGTTAACCCGGGTCCCTGGCACTGTGAGACAGCAGTGTTAACCCGGGTCCCTGGCACTGTGAGACAGCAGTGTTAACCTGGGTCCCTGGCACTGTGAGGCAGCAGTGTTAACCCGGGTACCTGGCACTGTGAGACAGCAGTGTTAAACCAGGTCCCTGGCACTGTGAGACAGCAGTGTTAACCCGGGTCACTGGCACTGTGAGACAGCAGTGTTAACCCAGGTCTCTGGCTCTGTGAAACACCAGTGTTAACCCGGGTCCCGGGTTCTGTGAGACAGCAGTGTTAACCCGGGTCCCTGGCACTGTGAGACAGCAGTGTTAACCCGGGTCCCGGGCTCTGTGAGACAGCAGTGTAAACCCGGGTCCCTGGCTCTGTGAGACAGCAGTGTTAACCCAGTTCGCTGGCACTGTGAGACAGCAGTGTTAACCCGGATCCCTGGCACTGTGAGACAGCAGTGTTAACCCGGGTCCCTGGCACTGTGAGACAGCAGTGTTAACCCGGGTCCCTGGCACTGTGAGACAGCAGTGTTAACCCGGGTCCCTGGCACTGTGAGACAGCAGTGTTAACCCGGGTCCCGGGCTCTGTGAGACAGCAGTGTAAACCCGGGTCCCTGGCACTGTGAGACAGCAGTGTTAACCCAGTTCCCTGGCACTGTGAGACAGCAGTGTTAACCCGGATCCCTGGCACTGTGAGACAGCAGTGTTAACCCGGGTCCCTGGCACTGTGAGACAGCAGTGTTAACCCGGGTCCCTGGCACTGTGAGACAGCAGTGTTAACCCGGGTCCCTGGCACTGTGAGACAGCAGTGTTAACCCAGGTCCCTGGCACTGTGAGGCAGCAGTGTTAACCCGGGTCCCTGGCCCTGTGAGACAGCAGTGTTAACCCAGGTCCCTGGCACTGTGAGTCAGCAGTGTTAAGCCGGGTCCCTGGCACTGTGAGACAGCAGTGTTAACCCAGGTCCCTGGCACTGTGAGACAGCAGTGTTAACCCGGGTCTCTGGCACTGTGAGACAGCAGTGTTAACCCGGGTCCCTGGCACTGAGACAGCCTGGGTCCCAGGCACTGTGAGACAGCAGTGCTAACCCGGGTCCCTGGCACTGTGAGACTGCAGTGTTAACCCGGGTCCCGGGCTCTGTGAGACAGTAGTGTTAACCCGGGTCTCTGGCACTGTGAGACAGCAGTGTTAACCCGGGTCCCTGGCTCTGTGAGACAGCAGTGTTAACCAGGTCCCTGGCACTGTGAGACAGCAGTGTTAACCCAGGTCCCTGGCACTGTGAGACAGCAGTGTTAACCCTGGTCCCTGGCTCTGTGAGACAGCAGTGTTAACCCGGATCCCTGGCACTGTGAGAGCAGTGTTAACCCGGGTCCCTGGCACTGTGAGACAGCAGTGTTAACCCAGGTCCCTGGCACTGTGGACAGCGGTATTAATCCGGGCCCCTGGCACTGTGAGGCAGCCGTGTTAACCCAGGTCCCTGGCACTGTGAGACAGCTGTGTTAACCCGGGTCCCTGGCACTGTGAGGCAGCAGTGTTAACCCAGGTCCCTGGCACTGTGAGACAGCAGTGTTAACCCAGGTCCCGGGCTCTGTGAGACAGCAGTGTTAACCCGGGTCCCTGGCACTGTGAGACAGCAGTGTTAACCCAGGTCCCTGGCACTGTGAGACAGCAGTGTTAACCCGGGTCCCTGGCTCTGTGAGACAGCAGTGTTAACCCGGGTCCCTGGCACTGTGAGACAGCAGTGTTAACCCGGGTCCCTTGCTCTGTGGGACAGCAGTGTTAACCAGGTACCTGGCACTGTGAGACAGCAGTGTTAACCCAGGTCCCTGGCACTGTGAGACAGCAGTGTTAACCCTGGTCCCTGGCTCTGTGAGACAGCAGTGTTAACCCGGATCCCTGGCACTGTGAGAGCAGTGTTAACCCGGGTCCCTGGCACTCTGAGACAGCAGTGTTAACCCAGGTCCCTGGCACTGTGAGACAGCAGTGTTAACCCAGGTCCCTGGCACTGTGGACAGCGGTATTAATCCGGGCCCCTGGCACTGTGAGGCAGCAGTGTTAACCCAGGTCCCTGGCACTGTGAGACAGCTGTGTTAACCCGGGTCCCTGGCACTGTGAGGCAGCAGTGTTAACCCAGGTCCCTGGCACTGTGAGACAGCAGTGTTATCCCAGGTCCCGGGCTCTGTGAGACAGCAGTGTTAACCCGGGTCCCTGGCACTGTGAGACAGCAGTGTTAACCCAGGTCCCTGGCACTGTGAGACAGCAGTGTTAACCCGGGTCCCTGGCTCTGTGAGACAGCAGTGTTAACCCGGGTCCCTGGCACTGTGAGACAGCAGTGTTAACCCTGGTCCCTGGCTCTGTGGGACAGCAGTGTTAACCCGGGTCCCTGGCACTGTGAGGCAGCAGTGTTAACCCGGGTACCTGGCTCTGTGAGACAGCAGTGTTAACCCGGGTCCCTGGCTCTGTGAGACAGCAGTGTTAACCCAGGTCTCTGGCTCTGTGAAACACCAGTGTTAACCCGGGTCCCGGGCTCTGTGAGACAGCAGTGTTAACCTGTGTCCCTGGCACTGTGAGACAGCAGTGTTAACCCGGGTCCCTGGCTCTGTGAGACAGCAGTGTTAACCCGGGTCCCTGGCACTGTGAGACAGCAGTGTTAACCCGGGTCCCGGGCTCTGTGAGACAGCAGTGTTAACCCGGGTCCCTGGCACTGTGAGACAGCAGTGTTAACCCAGGTCCCTGGCACTGTGAGACAGCAGTGTTAACCCGGGTCCCTGGCTCTGTGAGACAGCAGTGTTAACCCGGGTCCCTGGCACTGTGAGACAGCAGTGTTAACCCGGGTCCCTGGCACTGTGAGACAGCAGTGTTAACCCGGGTCCCTGGCACTGTGAGACAGCAGTGTTAACCCGGGTCCCTGGCTCTGTGGGACAGCAGTGTTAACCCGGGTCCCTGGCACTGTGAGGTAGCAGGGTTAACCCGGGTCCCTGGGACTGTGAGGTAGCAGTGTTAACCCGGGTCCCTGGCTCTGTGGGACAGCAGTGTTAACCCGGGTCCGTGGCACTGTGAGACAGCAGTGTTAACCCGGGTCCCTGGCACTGTGAGACAGCAGTGTTAACCCAGGTCCCTGGCACTGTGAGACAGCAGTGTTAACCCGGGTCACTGGCACTGTGAGACAGCAGTGTTAACCCGGGTCCCTGGCTCTGTGGGACAGCAGTGTTAACCCGGGTCCGTGGCACTGTGAGACAGCAGTGTTAACCCGGGTCCCTGGCACTGTGAGACAGCAGTGTTAACCCGGGTCCCTGGCACTGTGAGACAGCAGTGTTAACCCGGGTCCCTGGCACTGTGAGACAGCAGTGTTAACCCGGGTCCCGGGCTCTGTGAGACAGCAGTGTAAACCCGGGTCCCTGGTTCTGTGAGTCAGCAGTGTTAACCCAGTTCCCTGGCACTGTGAGACAGCAGTGTTAACCCGGATCCCTGGCACTGTGAGACAGCAGTGTTAACCCGGGTCCCTGGCACTGTGAGACAGCAGTGTTAACCCAGGTCCCTGGCACTGTGAGACAGCAGTGTTAACCCAGGTCCCTGGCACTGTGAGGCAGCAGTGTTAACCCGGGTCCCTGGCTCTGTGAGACAGCAGTGTTAACCCAGGTCCCTGGCACTGTGAGTCAGCAGTGTTAAGCCGGGTCCCTGGCACTGTGAGACAGCAGTGTTAACCCAGGTCCCTGGCACTGTGAGACAGCAGTGTTAACCCGGGTCTCTGGCACTGTGAGACAGCAGTGTTAACCCGGGTCCCTGGCACTGAGACAGCCTGGGTCCCAGGCACTGTGAGACAGCAGTGCTAAC
The DNA here is from genome assembly GCF_047496885.1 of Scyliorhinus torazame. Taxonomy (NCBI): domain Eukaryota; kingdom Metazoa; phylum Chordata; class Chondrichthyes; order Carcharhiniformes; family Scyliorhinidae; genus Scyliorhinus; species Scyliorhinus torazame. The sequence continues at coordinate 367,700,743 of NC_092710.1, forward strand.
CCGGGTCCCTGGCACTGTGAGACTGCAGTGTTAACCCGGGTCCCGGGCTCTGTGAGACAGTAGTGTTAACCCGGGTCCCTGGCACTGTGAGACAGCAGTGTTAACCCGGGTCCCTGGCACTGTGAGACAGCAGTGTTAACCCGGGTCCCTGGCACTGTGAGACAGCAGTGTTAACCCGGGTCCCTTGCTCTGTGAGACAGCAGTGTTAACCCGGGTCCCTGGCACTGTGAGACAGCAGTGTTAACCCGGGTCCCTGGCACTGTGAGACAGCAGTGTTAACCCGGGTCCCTGGCTCTGTGGGACAGCAGTGTTAACCCGGGTCCCTGGCACTGTGAGACAGCAGTGTTAACCCGGGTCCCTGGCACTGTGAGACAGCAGTGTTAACCCGGGTCCCGGGCTCTGTGAGACAGCAGTGTTAACCCGGGTCCCTTGCTCTGTGAGACAGCAGTGTTAACCCGGGTCCCTGGCACTGTGAGACAGCAGTGTTAACCCGGGTCCATGGCTCTGTGAGACAGCAGTGTTAACCCGGGTCCCTGGCACTGTGAGACAGCAGTGTTAACCCGGGTCACTGGCACTGTGAGACAGCAGTGTTAACCCGGGTCCCTGGCACTGTGAGACAGCAGCGTTAACCCGGGTCCTTGGCACTGTGAGACAGCAGTGTTAACCCGGGTCCCTGGCACTGTGAGACAGCAGTGTTAACCCGGGTCCCTGGCACTGTGAGACAGCAGTGTTAACCCGGGTCCCTGGCACTGTGAGACAGCAGTGTTAACCCGGGACCCTGGCACTGTGAGACAGCAGTGTTAACCCAGGTCCCTGGCACTGTGAGACAGCAGTGTTAACCCGGGTCCCTGGCTCTGTGAGACAGCAGTGTTAACCCGGGTCCCTGGCACTGTGAGACAGCAGTGTTAACCCGGGTCCCTGGCTCTGTGGGACAGCAGTGTTAATCCGGGTCCCTGGCACTGTGAGGTAGCAGGGTTAACCCGGGTCCCTGGGACTGTGAGGTAGCAGTGTTAACCCGGGTCCCTGGCTCTGTGGGACAGCAGTGTTAACCCGGGTCCGTGGCACTGTGAGACAGCAGCGTTAACCCGGGTCCCTGGCACTGTGAGACAGCAGTGTTAACCCGGGTCCCTGGCACTGTGAGACAGCAGTGTTAACCTGGGTCCCTGGCACTGTGAGGCAGCAGTGTTAACCCGGGTACCTGGCACTGTGAGACAGCAGTGTTAACCCAGGTCCCTGGCACTGTGAGACAGCAGTGTTAACCCGGGTCACTGGCACTGTGAGACAGCAGTGTTAACCCGGGTCCCTGGCTCTGTGGGACAGCAGTGTTAACCCGGGTCCGTGGCACTGTGAGACAGCAGTGTTAACCCGGGTCCCTGGCACTGTGAGACAGCAGTGTTAACCTGGGTCCCTGGCACTGTGAGGCAGCAGTGTTTACCCGGGTACCTGGCACTGTGAGACAGCAGTGTTAAACCAGGTCCCTGGCACTGTGAGACAGCAGTGTTAACCCGGGTCACTGGCACTGTGAGACAGCAGTGTTAACCCAGGTCTCTGGCTCTGTGAAACACCAGTGTTAACCCGGGTCCCGGGCTCTGTGAGACAGCAGTGTTAACCCGGGTCCCTGGCACTGTGAGACAGCAGTGTTAACCCGGGTCCCGGGCTCTGTGAGACAGCAGTGTAAACCCGGGTCCCTGGCTCTGTGAGACAGCAGTGTTAACCCAGTTCCCTGGCACTGTGAGACAGCAGTGTTAACCCGGATCCCTGGCACTGTGAGACAGCAGTGTTAACCCGGGTCCCTGGCACTGTGAGACAGCAGTGTTAACCCGGGTCCCTGGCACTGTGAGACAGCAGTGTTAACACGGGTCCCTGGCACTGTGAGACAGCAGTGTTAACCCGGGTCCCGGGCTCTGTGAGACAGCAGTGTAAACCCGGGTCCCTGGCACTGTGAGACAGCAGTGTTAACCCAGTTCCCTGGCACTGTGAGACAGCAGTGTTAACCCGGATCCCTGGCACTGTGAGACAGCAGTGTTAACCCGGGTCCCTGGCACTGTGAGACAGCAGTGTTAACCCGGGTCCCTGGCACTGTGAGACAGCAGTGTTAACCCGGGTCCCTGGCACTGTGAGACAGCAGTGTTAACCCAGGTCCCTGGCACTGTGAGGCAGCAGTGTTAACCCGGGTCCCTGGCCCTGTGAGACAGCAGTGTTAACCCAGGTCCCTGGCACTGTGAGTCAGCAGTGTTAAGCCGGGTCCCTGGCACTGTGAGACAGCAGTGTTAACCCAGGTCCCTGGCACTGTGAGACAGCAGTGTTAACCCGGGTCTCTGGCACTGTGAGACAGCAGTGTTAACCCGGGTGAGACAGCAGTGTTAACCCGGGTCCCTGGCACTGAGACAGCCTGGGTCCCAGGCACTGTGAGACAGCAGTGCTAACCCGGGTCCCTGGCACTGTGAGACTGCAGTGTTAACCCGGGTACCGGGCTCTGTGAGACAGTAGTGTTAACCCGGGTCCCTGGCACTGTGAGACAGCAGTGTTAACCCGGGTCCCTGGCACTGTGAGACAGCAGTGTTAACCCGGGTCCCTGGCATTGTGAGACAGCAGTGTTAACCCGGGTCCCTAGCTCTGTGAGACAGCAGTGTTAACCCGGGTCCCTGGCACTGTGAGACAGCATTGTTAACCCGGGTCCCTGGCACTGTGAGACAGCAGTGTTAACCCGGGTCCCTGGCACTGTGAGACAGCAGTGTTAACCCAGGTCCCTGGCACTGTGAGACAGCAGTGTTAACCCGGGTCCCTGGCACTGTGAGACAGCAGTGTTAACCCGTGTCCCTGGCACTGTGAGACAGCAGTGTTAACCCGGGTCCCTGGCACTGTGAGACAGCAGTGTTAACCCGGGTCCCGGGCTCTGTGAGACAGCAGTGTTAACCCGGGTCCCTTGCTCTGTGAGACAGCAGTGTTAACCCGGGTCCCTGGCACTGTGAGACAACAGTGTTAAGCCGGGTCCCTGGCACTGTGAGACAGCAGTGTTAACCCGGGTCCCTGGCACTGTGAGACAGCAGTGTTAACCCGGGTCCCTGGCACTGTGAGACAGCAGTGTTAACCCGGGTCACTGGCACTGTGAGACAGCAGTGTTAACCCGGGTCCCTGGCACTGTGAGACAGCAGTGTTAACCCGGGTCCCGGGCTCTGTGAGACAGCAGTGTTAACCCGGGTCCCTGGCACTGTGAGACAGCAGTGTTAACCCGGGTCCATGGCTCTGTGAGTCAGCAGTGTTAACCCGGGTCCATGGCTCTGTGAGACAGCAGTGTTAACCCGGGTCCCTGGCACTGTGAGACAGCAGTGTTAACCCGGGTCCCTGGCACTGTGAGACAGCAGTGTTAACCCAGGTCCCTGGCTCTGTGAGACAGCAGTGTTAACCCGGGTCCCTGGCACTGTGAGACCGCAGTGTTAACCCAGGTCCCTGGCTCTGTGAGACAGCAGTGTTAACCCGGGTCCCTGACACTGTGAGACAGCAGTGTTAACCCGGGTCCCTGGCACTGTGAGACAGCAGTGTTAACCCGGGTCCCTGGCACTGTGAGACAGCAGTGTTAACCCGGGTCCCTGGCACTGTGAGACAGCAGTGTTAACCCGGGTCCCTGGCACTGTGAGACAGCAGTGTTAACCCGGGTCCCTGGCACTGTGAGACAGCAGTGTTAACCCGGGTCCCGGGCTCTGTGAGACAGCAGTGTTAACCCGGGTCCCTTGCTCTGTGAGACAGCAGTGTTAACCCGGGTCCCTGGCACTGTGAGACAGCAGTGTTAACCCGTGTCCCTGGCACTGTGAGACAGCAGTGTTAACCCGGGTCTCTGGCACTGTGAGACAGCAGTGTTAACCCGGGTCCCTGGCACTGTGAGACAGCAGTGTTAACCCGGGTCACTGGCACTGTGAGACAGCAGTGTTAACCCGGGTCCCTGGCACTGTGAGACAGCAGTGTTAACCCGGGTCCCTGGCACTGTGAGACAGCAGTGTTAACCCGGGTCCATGGCTCTGTGCGACAGCAGTGTTAACCCGGGTCCCTGGCACTGTGAGACAGCAGTGTTAACCCGGATCCATGGCTCTGTGAGTCAGCAGTGTTAACCCGGGTCCATGGCTCTGTGAGACAGCAGTGTTAACCCGGGTCCCAGGCACTGTGAGACAGCAGTGTTAACCCGGGTCCCTGGCACTGTGAGACAGCAGTGTTAACCCGGGTCCATGGCTCTGTGAGTCAGCAGTGTTAACCCGGGTCCCTGGCACTGTGAGACAGCAGTGTTAACCATGGTCCCTGGCACTGTGAGACAGCAGTGTTAATCCGGGTCCATGGCTCTGTGAGACAGCAGTGTTAACCCGGGTCCCTGGCACTGTGAGACAGCAGTGTTAACCCGGGTCCCGGGCTCTGTGAGACAGCAGTGTTAACCCGGGTCCCTTGCTCTGTGAGACAGCAGTGTTAACCCGGGTCCCTGGCACTGTGAGACAGCAGTGTTAACCCGTGTCCCTGGCACTGTGAGACAGCAGTGTTAACCCGGGTCTCTGGCACTGTGAGACAGCAGTGTTAACCCGGGTCCCTGGCACTGTGAGACAGCAGTGTTAACCCGGGTCACTGGCACTGTGAGACAGCAGTGTTAACCCGGGTCCCTGGCACTGTGAGACAGCAGTGTTAACCCGGGTCCCTGGCACTGTGAGACAGCAGTGTTAACCCGGGTCCATGGCTCTGTGCGACAGCAGTGTTAACCCGGGTCCCTGGCACTGTGAGACAGCAGTGTTAACCCGGATCCATGGCTCTGTGAGTCAGCAGTGTTAACCCGGGTCCATGGCTCTGTGAGACAGCAGTGTTAACCCGGGTCCCAGGCACTGTGAGACAGCAGTGTTAACCCGGGTCCCTGGCACTGTGAGACAGCAGTGTTAACCCGGGTCCATGGCTCTGTGAGTCAGCAGTGTTAACCCGGGTCCATGGCTCTGTGAGACAGCAGTGTTAACCCGGGTCCATGGCTCTGTGCGACAGCAGTGTTAACCCGGGTCCCTGGCACTGTGAGACAGCAGTGTTAACCCGGATCCATGGCTCTGTGAGTCAGCAGTGTTAACCCGGGTCCATGGCTCTGTGAGACAGCAGTGTTAACCCGGGTCCCAGGCACTGTGAGACAGCAGTGTTAACCCGGGTCCCTGGCACTGTGAGACAGCAGTGTTAACCCGGGTCCATGGCTCTGTGAGTCAGCAGTGTTAACCCGGGTCCCTGGCACTGTGAGACAGCAGTGTTAATCCGGGTCCATGGCTCTGTGAGACAGCAGTGTTAACCCGGGTCCCTGGCTCTGTGAGACAGCAGTGTTAACCCGGGTCCCAGGCACTGTGAGACAGCAGTGTTAACCCGGGTCCCTGGCACTGTGAGACAGCAGTGTTAACCCGGGTCCATGGCTCTGTGAGTCAGCAGTGTTAACCCGGGTCCCTGGCACTGTGAGACAGCAGTGTTAATCCGGGTCCATGGCTCTGTGAGACAGCAGTGTTAACCCGGGTCCCTGGCACTGTGAGACAGCAGTGTTAACCCGGGTCACTGGCACTGTGAGACAGCAGTGTTAACCCGGGTCCCTGGCACTGTGAGACAGCAGTGTTAACCCGGGTCTCTGGCACTGTGAGGCAGCAGTGTTAACCCGGGTCTCTGGCACTGTGAGGCAGCAGTGTTAACCCGGGTCTCTGGCACTGTGAGGCAGCAGTGTTAACCCGGGTCCTTGCCCACACCGCCCCCTCGCCCACACCGCCCCCTCGCCCCCACCGCCCCCTCGCCCACACCGCCCCCTCGCCCACACCGCCCCCTCGCCCGCACCGCCCCCTCGTCCGCACCGCCCCCTCGACCGCACCGCCCCCTCGACCGCACCGCCCCCTCGCCCGCACCGCCCCCTCGACCGCACCGCCCCCTCGCCCGCACCGCCCCCTCGCCCGCACCGCCCCCTCGCCCGCACCGCCCCCTCGCCCGCACCGCCCCCTCGCCGGCACCGCCCCCTCGCCCGCACCGCCCCCTCGCCCGCACCGCCCCCTCGCCCGCACCGCCCCCTCGCCCGCACCGCCCCCTCGCCCGCACCGCCCCCTCGCCCGCACCGCCCCCTCGCCCGCACCGCCCCCTCGCCCGCACCGCCCCCTCGACCGCACCGCCCCCTCGCCCACACCGCCCCCTCGCCCACACCGCCCCCTCGCCCACACCGCCCCCTCGCCCACACCGCCCCCTCGCCCACACCGCCCAATCCGCCCCCTCGCCCACACCGCCCCCTCGCCCCCTCGCCCACACCGCCCCCTCGCCCACACCGCCCCCTCGCCCGATCCGCCCCCTCGACCGCACCGCCCCCTCGACCGCACCGCCCCCTCGACCGCACCGCCCCCTCGACCGCACCGCCCCCTCGACCGCACCGCCCCCTCGCCCGCACCGCCCCCTCGCCCGCACCGCCCCCTCGCCCGCACCGCCCCCTCGCCCGCACCGCCCCCTCGCCCGCACCGCCCCCTCGCCCGCACCGCCCCCTCGCCCACACCGCCCCCTCGCCCACACCGCCCCCTCGCCCAAACCGCCCCCTCGCCCACACCGCCCCCTCGCCCACACCGCCCCCTCGCCCACACCGCCCCCTCGCCCACACCGCCCCCTCGCCCACACCGCCCAATCCGCCCCCTCGCCCACACCGCCCCCTCGCCCAAACCGCCTCCTCGCCCACACCGCCCCCTCGCCCACACCGCCCCCTCGCCCACACCGCCCAATCCGCCCCCTCGCCCACACCGCCCCCTCGCCCGCACCGCCCCCTCGCCCGCACCGCCCCCCTCGCCCACACCGCCCCCTCGCCCGCACCGCCCCCTCGCCCGCACCGCCCCCTCGCCCGCACCGCCCCCTCGCCCACACCGCCCACACCGCCCCCTCGCCCACTCGCCCACACCGCCCCCTCGCCCACACCGCCCCCTCGCCCACACCGCCCCCTCGCCCACACCGCCCCCTCGCCCACCCCGCCCCCTCGCCCACCCCGCCCCCTCGCCCACACCGCCCCCTCGCCCACACCGCCCCCACCGCCCCCACCGCCCCCTCGCCCGCACCGCCCCCTCGCCCGCACCGCCCCCTCGCCCGCACCGCCCCCTCGCCCGCACCGCCCCCTCGCCCGCACCGCCCCCTCGCCCGCACCGCCCCCTCGCCCGCACCGCCCCCTCGCCCGCACCGCCCCCTCGCCCGCACCGCCCCCTCGACCGCACCGCCCCCTCGCCCGCACCGCCCCCTCGCCCGCACCGCCCCCTCGCCCGCACCGCCCCCTCGCCCGCACCGCCCCCTCGCCCGCACCGCCCCCTCGACCGCACCGCCCCCTCGACCGCACCGCCCCCTCGCCCGCACCGCCCCCTCGCCCGCACCGCCCCCTCGCCCGCACCGTCCCCTCGCCCGCACCGCCCCCTCGCCCGCACCGCCCCCTCGCCCGCACCGCCCCCTCGCCCGCACCGCCCCCACCGCCCCCTCGCCCCCTCCGCCCCCTCGCCCACACCGCCCCCTCGCCCACACCGCCCCCTCGCCCACACCGCCCCCTCGTCCGATCCGCCCCCTCGACCGCACCGCCCCCTCGACCGCACCGCCCCCTCGACCGCACCGCCCCCTCGACCGCACCGCCCCCTCGACCGCACCGCCCCCTCGACCGCACCGCCCCCTCGACCGCACCGCCCCCTCGCCCGCACCGCCCCCTCGCCCGCACCGCCCCCTCGCCCGCACCGCCCCCTCGCCCGCACCGCCCCCTCGCCCGCACCGCCCCCTCGCCCGCACCGCCCCCTCGCCCGCACCGCCCCCTCGCCCGCACCGCCCCCTCGCCCGCACCGCCCCCTCGCCCGCACCGCCCCCTCGCCCGCACCGCCCCCTCGCCCGCACCGCCCCCTCGCCCGCACCGCCCCCTCGCCCACACCGCCCCCTCGCCCACACCGCCCCCTCGCCCACACCGCCCCCTCGCCCACACCGCCCCCTCGCCCACACCGCCCCCTCGCCCACACCGCCCCCTCGCCCACACCGCCCCCTCGCCCACACCGCCCCCTCGCCCACACCGCCCCCTCGCCCACACCGCCCCCTCGCCCACACCGCCCCCTCGCCCACACCGCCCCCTCGCCCACAATGCCCCCTCGCCCACACCGCCCCCTCGCCCACACCGCCCCCTCGCCCACACCGCCCCCTCGCCCACACCGCCCCCTCGCCCACACCGCCCCCTCGCCCACACCGCCCCGTCGCCCACACCGCCCAATCCGCCCCCTCGCCCACACCGCCCCCTCGCCCACACCGCCCCCTCGCCCACACCGCCCCCTCGACCACTCCGCCCCCTCGACCACTCCGCCCCCTCGACCACTCCGCCCCCTCGCCCACACCGCCCCCTCGCCCACATCGCCCCCTCGCCCACACCGCCCGCTCGCCCGATCCGCCCCCTCGACCGCACCGCCCCCTCGACCGCACCGCCCCCTCGACCGCACCGCCCCCTCGACCGCACCGCCCCCTCGACCGCCCCCTCGACCGCACCGCCCCCTCGCCCGCACCGCCCCCTCGCGCGCACCGCCCCCTCGCCCGCACCGCCTCCTCGCCCGCACCGCCCCCTCGCCCGCACCGCCCCCTCGCCCGCACCGCCCCCTCGCCCGCACCGCCCCCTCGCCCGCACCGCCCCCTCGCCCGCACCGCCCCCTCGCCCGCACCGCCCCCTCGCCCGCACCGCCCCCTCGCCCGCACCGCCCCCTCGCCCACACCGCCCCCTCGCCAAAACCGCCTCCTCGCCCACACCGCCCCCTCGCCCACACCGCCCCCTCGCCCACACCGCCCCCTCGCCCACACCGCCCCCTCGCCCACACCGCCCAATCCGCCCCCTCGCCCACACCGCCCCCTCGCCCAAACCGCCTCCTCGCCCACACCGCCCCCCTCGCCCAAACCGCCCCCTCGCCCACACCGCCCCCTCGCCCACACCGCCCAATCCGCCCCCTTGCCCACACCGCCCCCTCGCCCACACCGCCCCCTCGCCCACACCGCCCCCTCGCCCACTCCGCCCCCCTCGCCCACACCGCCCCCTCGCCCACACCGCCCCATCGCCCACACCGCCCCCCTCGCCCACACCGCCCCCTCGCCCACACCGCCCCCTCGCCCACACCGCCCCCTCGCCCGCACCGCCCCCTCGCCCACACCGCCCACACCGCCCCCTCGCCCACACCGCCTCCTCGCCCACAAAGCCCCCTCGCCCACACCGCTCACAGCGCCCCCTCGCCCGCACCTCCCCCTCGCCCGCACCGCCCCCTCGCCCGCACCGCCCCCTCGCCCGCACCGCCCCCTCGCCCGCACCGCCCCCTCGCCCGCACCGCCCCCTCGACCGCACCGCCCCCTCGACCGCACCGCCCCCTCGACCGCACCGCCCCCTCGACCGCACCGCCCCCTCGACCGCACCGCCCCCTCGACCGCACCGCCCCCTCGCCCGCACCGCCCCCTCGCCCGCACCGTCCCCTCGCCCGCACCGCCCCCTCGCCCGCACCGCCCCCTCGCCCGCACCGCCCCCTCGCCCGCACCGCCCCCACCGCCCCCTCGCCCACACCGCCCCCTCGCCCACACCGCCCCCTCGCCCACACCGCCCCCTCGTCCGATCCGCCCCCTCGACCGCACCGCCCCCTCGACCGCACCGCCCCCTCGACCGCACCGCCCCCTCGCCCGCACCGCCCCCTCGACCGCACCGCCCCCTCGACCGCACCGCCCCCTCGACCGCACCGCCCCCTCGACCGCACCGCCCCCTCGACCGCACCGCCCCCTCGACCGCACCGCCCCCTCGCCCGCACCGCCCCCTCGCCCGCACCGCCCCCTCGCCCGCACCGCCCCCTCGCCCGCACCGCCCCCTCGCCCGCACCGCCCCCTCGCCCGCACCGCCCCCTCGCCCACACCGCCCCCTCGCCCACACCGCCCCCTCGCCCACACCGCCCCCTCGCCCACACCGCCCCCTCGCCCACACCGCCCCCTCGCCCACACCGCCCCCTCGCCCACACCGCCCCCTCGCCCACACCGCCCCCTCGCCCACACCGCCCCCTCGCCCACACCGCCCCCTCGCCCACACCGCCCCCTCGCCCACACCGCCCCCTCGCCCACACCGCCCCCTCGCCCACACCGCCCCCTCGCCCACACCGCCCCCTCGCCCACACCGCCCCGTCGCCCACACCGCCCAATCCGCCCCCTCGCCCACACCGCCCCCTCGCCCACACCGCCCCCTCGCCCACACCGCCCCCTCGCCCACACCGCCCCCTCGCCCACACCGCCCCCTCGCCCACACCGCCCCCTCGACCACTCCGCCCCCTCGACCACTCCGCCCCCTCGCCCACACCGCCCCCTCGCCCACATCGCCCCCTCGCCCACACCACCCGCTCGCCCGATCCGCCCCCTCGACTGCACCGCCCCCTCGACCGCACCGCCCCCTCGACCGCACCGCCCCCTCGACCACACCGCCCCCTCGCCCACACCGCCCCCTCGCCCACACCGCCCCCTCGCCCACACCGCCCCCTCGCCCACAATGCCCCCTCGCCCACACCGCCCCCTCGCCCACACCGCCCCCTCGCCCACACCGCCCCCTCGCCCACACCGCCCCCTCGCCCACACCGCCCCCTCGCCCACACCGCCCCGTCGCCCACACCGCCCAATCCGCCCCCTCGCCCACACCGCCCCCTCGCCCACACCGCCCCCTCGCCCACACCGCCCCCTCGCCCACACCGCCCCTCGCCCACACCGCCCCCTCGACCACTCCGCCCCCTCGACCACTCCGCCCCCTCGCCCACACCGCCCCCTCGCCCACATCGCCCCCTCGCCCACACCGCCCGCTCGCCCGATCCGCCCCCTCGACTGCACCGCCCCCTCGACCGCACCGCCCCCTCGACCGCACCGCCCCCTCGACCACACCGCCCCCTCGCCCACACCGCCCCCTCGCCCACACCGCCCCCTCGCCCACAATGCCCCCTCGCCCACACCGCCCCCTCGCCCACACCGCCCCCTCGCCCACACCGCCCCCTCGCCCACACCGCCCCCTCGCCCACACCGCCCCGTCGCCCACACCGCCCAATCCGCCCCCTCGCCCACACCGCCCCCTCGCCCACACCGCCCCCTCGCCCACACCGCCCCCTCGCCCACACCGCCCCCTCGCCCACACCGCCCCCTCGCCCACACCGCCCCCTCGCCCACACCGCCCCCTCGACCACTCCGCCCCCTCGACCACTCCGCCCCCTCGCCCACACCGCCCCCTCGCCCACACCGCCCCCTCGCCCACATCGCCCCCTCGCCCACACCGCCCGCTCGCCCGATCCGCCCCCTCGACTGCACCGCCCCCTCGACCGCACCGCCCCCTCGACCGCACCGCCCCCTCGACCGCACCGCCCCCTCGACCGCCCCCTCGACCGCACCGCCCCCCTCGCCCGCACCGCCCCCTCGCGCGCACCGCCCCCTCGCCCGCACCGCCCCCTCGCCCGCACCGCCCCCTCGCCCGCACCGCCCCCTCGCCCGCACCGCCTCCTCGCCCGCACCGCCCCCTCGCCCGCACCGCCCCCTCGCCCGCACCGCCCCCTCGCCCGCACCGCCCCCTCGCCCGCACCGCCCCCTCGCCCGCACCGCCCCCTCGCCCGCACCGCCCCCTCGCCCGCACCGCCCCCTCGCCCACACCGCCCCCTCGCCCACACCGCCCCCTCGCCAAAACCGCCTCCTCGCCCACACCGCCCCCTCGCCCACACCGCCCCCTCGCCCACACCGCCCCCTCGCCCACACCGCCCCCTCGCCCACACCGCCCCCTCGCCCACACCGCCCAATCCGCCCCCTCGCCCACACCGCCCCCTCGCCCAAACCGCCTCCTCGCCCACACCGCCCCCTCGCCCACACCGCCCCCTCGCCCACACCGCCCCCTCGCCCACACCGCCCCCTCGCCCACACCGCCCCCTCGCCCACTCCGCCCCCCTCGCCCACACCGCCCCCTCGCCCACACCGCCCCATCGCCCACACCGCCCCCCTCGCCCACACCGCCCCCTCGCCCACACCGCCCCCTCGCCCGCACCGCCCCCTCGCCCGCACCACCCCCTCGCCCACACCGCCCACACCGCCCCCCTCGCCCACACCGCCCACAAAGCCCCCTCGCCCACACCGCTCACAGCGCCCCCTCGCCCGCACCGCCCCCTCGCCCGCACCGCCCCCTCGCCCGCACCGCCCCCTCGCCCGCACCGCCCCCTCGACCGCACCGCCCCCTCGACCGCACCGCCCCCTCGACCGCACCGCCCCCTCGACCGCACCGCCCCCACCGCCCCCTCGCCCCCTCGACCGCACCGCCCCCTCGACCGCACCGCCCCCTCGCCCGCACCGCCCCCTCGCCCGCACCGCCCCCTCGACCGCACCGCCCCCTCGACCGCACCGCCCCCTCGACCGCACCGCCCCCTCGACCGCACCGCCCCCTCGCCCGCACCGCCCCCTCGCCCGCACCGCCCCCTCGCCCGCACCGCCCCCTCGCCCGCACCGCCCCCTCGACCGCACCGCCCCCTCGACCGCACCGCCCCCTCGACCGCACCGCCCCCTCGACCGCACCGCCCCCTCGCCCACACCGCCCCCTCGCCCGCACCGCCCCCTCGCCCGCACCGTCCCCTCGCCCACACCGCCCCCTCGCCCAAACCGCCCCCTCGCCCACACCGCCCCCTCGCCCACACCGCCCCCTCGCCCACACCGCCCCCTCGCCCACACCGCCCCCTCGCCCACACCGCCCCCTCGCCCACACCGCCCCCTCGCCCACACCGCCCAATCCGTCCCCTCGCCCGCACCGCCCCCTCGCCCGCACCGCCCCCTCGCCCGCACCGCCCCCCTCGCCCGCACCGCCCCCTCGCCCGCACCGCCCCCTCGCCCGCACCGCCCCCCTCGCCCGCACCGCCCCCTCGCCCGCACCGCCCCCTCGCCCGCACCGCCCCCTCGCCCGCACCGCCCTCGCCCACACCGCCCCCTCGCCCACACCGCCTCCTCGCCCACACCGCCTCCTCGCCCACAAAGCCCCCTCGCCCACACCGCTCACAGCGCCCCCTCGCCCACACCGCCCACACCGCCCCCTCGCCCACACCGCCCACACCGCCCCCTCGCCCACCCCGCCCCCTCGCCCACCCCGCCCCCTCGCCCACCCCGCCCCCTCCGCCCCCTCGCCCGCACCGCCCCCTCGCCCGCACCGCCCCCACCGCCCGCACCGCCCCCTCGACCGCACCGCCCCCTCGCCCGCACCGCCCCCTCGCCCGCACCGCCCCCTCGCCCGCACCGCCCCCTCGCCCGCACCGCCCCCTCGCCCGCACCGCCCCCTCGCCCGCACCGCCCCCACCGCCCGCACCGCCCCCTCGACCGCACCGCCCCCTCGCCCGCACCGCCCCCTCGCCCGCACCGCCCCCTCGCCCGCACCGCCCCCTCGCCCGCACCGCCCCCTCGCCCGCACCGCCCCCTCGCCCCCACCGCCCCACCGCCCCACCGCCCCCTCCGCCCCCTCGCCCACACCGCCCCCTCGCCCACACCGCCCCCTCGTCCGATCCGCCCCCTCGACCGCACCGCCCCCTCGACCGCACCGCCCCCTCGACCGCACCGCCCCCTCGCCCGCACCGCCCCCTCGCCCGCACCGCCCCCTCGCCCGCACCGCCCCCTCGCCCGCACCGCCCCCTCGCCCGCACCGCCCCCTCGCCCGCACCGCCCCCTCGCCCACACCGCCCCCTCGCCCACACCGCCCCCTCGCCCACACCGCCCCCTCGCCCACACCGCCCCCTCGCCCACACCGCCCCCTCGCCCACACCGCCCCCTCGCCCACACCGCCCCCTCGCCCACACCGCCCCCTCGCCCACACCGCCCCCTCGCCCACACCGCCCCCTCGCCCACACCGCCCCCTCGCCCACACCGCCCCCTCGCCCACACCGCCCCCTCGCCCACACCGCCCCCTCGCCCACACCGCCCCCTCGCCCACACCGCCCCCTCGCCCACACCGCCCCCTCGCCCACACCGCCCCCTCGCCCACACCGCCCCCTCGCCCACACCGCCCCCTCGCCCACACCGCCCCCTCGCCCACACCGCCCCCTCGCCCACACCGCCCCCTCGCCCACACCGCCCCCTCGCCCACACCGCCCCCTCGCCCACACCGCCCCCTCGCCCACACCGCCCCCTCGCCCACACCGCCCCCTCGCCCACACCGCCCCCTCGCCCACACCGCCCCCTCGCCCACACCGCCCCCTCGCCCACACCGCCCCCTCGCCCACACCGCCCCCTCGCCCACACCGCCCCCTCGCCCACACCGCCCCCTCGCCCACACCGCCCCCTCGCCCACACCGCCCCCTCGCCCACACCGCCCCCTCGCCCACACCGCCCCCTCGCCCACACCGCCCCCTCGCCCACACCGCCCCCTCGCCCACACCGCCCCCTCGCCCACACCGCCCCCTCGCCCACACCGCCCCCTCGCCCACACCGCCCCCTCGCCCACACCGCCCCCTCGCCCACACCGCCCCCTCGCCCACACCGCCCCCTCGCCCACACCGCCCCCTCGCCCACACCGCCCCCTCGCCCACACCGCCCCCTCGCCCACACCGCCCCCTCGCCCACACCGCCCCCTCGCCCCCACCGCCCCCTCGCCCACACCGCCCCCTCGCCCACACCGCCCCCTCGCCCACACCGCCCCCTCGCCCACACCGCCCCCTCGCCCACACCGCCCAATCCGCCCCCTCGCCCACACCGCCCCCTCGCCCACACCGCCCCCTCGCCCACACCGCCCCCTCGCCCACACCGCCCCCTCGCCCACACCGCCCCCTCGACCACTCCGCCCCCTCGCCCACACCGCCCCCTCGCCCACACCGCCCCCTCGCCCACACCGCCCGCTCGCCCGATCCGCCCCCTCGACCGCACCGCCCCCTCGACCGCACCGCCCCCTCGACCGCACCGCCCCCTCGACCGCCCCCTCGCCCGCACCGCCCCCTCGCCCGCACCGCCCCCTCGCCCGCACCGCCCCCTCGCCCGCACCGCCCCCTCGCCCGCACCGCCCCCTCGCCCGCACCGCCCCCTCGCCCACACCGCCCCCTCGCCCACACCGCCCCCTCGCCCGCACCGCCCCCTCGCCCGCACCGCCCCCTCGCCCACACCGCCCCCTCGCCCACACCGCCCCCTCGCCCACACTGCCCCCTCGCCAAAACCGCCTCCTCGCCCACACCGCCCCCTCGCCCACACCGCCCCCTCGCCCACACCGCCCCCTCGCCTACACCGCCCCCTCGCCCACACCGCCCAATCCGCCCCCTCGCCCACACCGCCCCCTCGCCCACACCGCCCAATCCGCCCCCTCGCCCACACCGCCCCCTTGCCCACACCGCCCCCTCGCCCACACCGCCCCCTCGCCCACACCGCCCCCTCGCCCACACCGCCCCCTCGCCCACACCGCCCCATCGCCCACACCGCCCCCCTCGCCCACACCGCCCCCTCGCCCACACCGCCCCCTCGCCCGCACCGCCCCCTCGCCCGCACCACCCCGTCGCCCACACCGCCCACACCGCCCCCTCGCCCACACCGCCTCCTCGCCCACAAAGCCCCCTCGCCCACACCGCTCACAGCGCCCCCTCGCCCACACCGCCCACACCGCCCCCTCGCCCACACCTCCCACACCGCCCCCTCGCCCACACCACCCCCTCGCCCACACCGCCCCCTCGCCCACCCCGCCCCCTCGCCCACACCGCCCCCTCGCCCACACCGCCCCCTCGCCCACACCGCCCCCTCGCCCACACCGCCCCCTCGCCCACACCGCCCCCTCGCCCACACCGCCCACACCGCCCCCTCGCCCACACCGCCCCCTCGCCCACACCGCCCCCTCGCCCACACCGCCCACACCGCCCCCTCGACCACACCGCCCCCTCGCCCACCCCGCCCCCTCGCCCACCCCGCCCCCTCGCCCACCCCGCCCCCTCGCCCACCCCGCCCCCTCGCCCACACCGCCCCCTCGCCCACACCGCCCCCTCGCCCACACCGCCCCCTCGCCCACACCGCCCCCTCGCCCACACCGCCCCCTCGCCCACACCGCCCCCTCGCCCACACCGCCCCCTCGACCACACCGCCCCCTCGCCCACACCGCCCCCTCGCCCACACCGCCCCCTCGCCCACACCGCCCCCTCGCCCACACCGCCCCCTGGCCCACACCGCCCCCTCGCCCACACCGCCCCCTCGCCCACACCGCACCCTCGCCCACACCGCACCCTCGCGCACACCGCCCCCTCGACCACACCGCCCCCTCGCCCACACCGCCCCCTCGCCCACACCGCCCCCTCGCCCACACCGCCCCCACGCCCACACCGCCCACACCGCCCCCTCGCCCACACCACCCCCACCGCCCCCTCGCCCACACCGGACCCCTCGACCACACCGCCCCCACCGCCCCCTCGCTCAAACCGCCCCCTCGCCCACACCGCCCCCTCGACCACACCGCCCCCACCGCCCCCTCGCCCACACCGCCCCCTCGCCCACACCGCCCCCTCGCCCACACCGCCCCCTCGCCCAAACCGCCCCCTCGCCCACACCGCCCCCTCGACCACACCGCCCCCTCGCCCACACCGCCCCCTCGCCCACACCGCCCCCACGCCCACACCGCCCACACCGCCCCCTCGCCCACACCACCCCCACCGCCCCCTCGCCCACACCGGACCCCTCGACCACACCGCCCCCACGACCACACCGCCCCCACCGCCCCCTCGCCCAAACCGCCCCCTCGCCCACACCGCCCCCTCGACCACACCGCCCCCACCGCCCCCTCGCCCACACCGCCCCCTCGCCCACACCGCCCCCTTGCCCAAACCGCCCCCTCGCCCACACCGCCCCCACCGCCCCCTCGACCACACCGCCCCCTCGACCACACCGCCCCCTCGCCCACACCGCCCCCTCGCCCACACCGCCCCCTCGCCCACACCGCCCCCTCGCCCACACCGCCCCCTCGCCCACACCGCCCCCTCGCCCACACCGCTCACACCGCCCCCTCGCCCACACCGCCCCCTCGCCCACACCGCCTCCTCGCCCACACCGCCCCCTCGCCCACACCGCCCCCTCGCCCACACCGCCTCCTCGCCCACTCCGCCCCCTCGCCCACACCGCCCCCTCGCCCACACCGCCCCCTCGCCCACACCGCCCCCTCGCCCACACCGCCCCCTCGCCCACACCGCCCCCTCGCCCACACCGCCCCCTCGCCCACAACGCCCCCTCGCCCACACCGCCCGCTCGACCACACCGCCCCCTCGACCACACCGCCCCCTCGACCACACCGCCCCCTCGCCCACACCGCCCCCTCGCCCACACCGCCCCCTCGCCCACACCGCCCCCTCGCCCACACCGCCCCCTCGCCCACACCGCCCCCTCGCCCACACCGCCCCCACCGCCCCCTCGCCCACACCGCCCCCTCGCCCACACCGCCCCCTCGCCCACACCGCCCCCTCGCCCACACCGCCTCCTCGCCCACACCGCCCCCTCGCCCACACCGCCCCCTCGCCCACTCCGCCCCCTCGCCCACACCGCCCCCTCGCCCACACCGCCCCCTCGCCCACACCGCCCCCTCGCCCACACCGCCTCCTCGCCCACACCGCCCCCTCGACCACACCGCCCCCTCGACCTCACCGCCCCCTCGACCACACCGCCCCCTCGCCCACACCGCGCCCTCGCCCACACCGCCCCCTCGCCCACACCGCCCCCTCGCCCACACCGCCCCCTCGCCCACACCGCCCCCTCGCCCCCACCGCCCCCTCGCCCACACCGCCCCCTCGACCACACCGCCCCCTCGCCCATACCGCCCACACCGCCCCCTCGCCCACACCGCCCCCTCGCCCACACCGCCCCCTCGCCCACACCGCCCCCTCGCCCACACCGCCCCCTCGCCCACACCGCCCCCTCGATCACACCGCCCCCTCGCCCACACCGCCCCCTCGACCACACCGCCCCCTCGCCCACACCGCCCCCTCGCCCACACCGCCCCCTCGACCACACCGCCTCCTCGCCCACACCGCCCCCTCGCCCACACCGTCCCCTCGCCCACACCGCCCCCTCGCCCACACCGCCCTCGCCCACACCGCCCCCTCGACCACACCGCCCCCTCGACCACACCGCCCCCTCGACCACACCGCCCCCTCGACCACACCGCCCCCTCGCCCACACCGCCCCCTCGCCCACACCGCCCCCTCGCCCATACCGCCTCCTCGCCCACACCGCCCACAACGCCCCCTCGCCCACACCGCCTCCTCGCCCACACCGCCCCCTCGCCCACACCGCCCACACCGCCCCCTCGCCCACACCGCCCCCTCGCCCACACCGCCTCCTCGCCCACACCGCCACCTCGACCACACCGCCCCCTCGACCACACCGCCCCCTCGACCACACCGCCCCCTCGACCACACCGCCCCCTCGCCCACACCGCCCCCTCGCCCACACCGCCCCCTCGCCCACACCGCGCCCTCGCCCACACCGCTTCCTCGCCCACACCGCCCCCTCGCCAATACCGCCCTGTGCCCAATCCGCCCCCTCGCCCACACCGCCCCCTCGCCCACACCGCCCCATCGCCCACACCGCCTCATCGCTCACACCGCCTCCTCGCCCACATCGCCCCCTCGCCCACACCGCCCCCTCGCCCACACCGCCCCCTCGCCAATACCGCCCTGTGCCCAATCCGCCCCCTCGACCACACCGCCCCCTCGACCACACCGCCCCCACCGCCCCCTCGCCCACACCGCCCCCTCGCCCACACCGCCTCCTCGCCCACACCGCCCCCTCGCCCACACCGCCCCCTCGCCCACACCGCCCCCTCGCCCACACCGCCTCCTCGCCCACACCGCCTCCTCGCCCACACCGCCTCCTCGCCCACACCGCCCCCTCGACCACACCGCCCCCTCGCCCACACCGCCCCCTCGACCACACCGCCCCCTCGCCCACACCGCCCCCTCGCCCACACCGCCCCCTCGCCCACACCGCCCCCTCGCCCACACCGCCCCCTCGCCCACACCGCCCCCTCGACCACACCGCCCCCTCGCCCCCACCGCCCCCTCGCCCCCACCGCCCCCTCGCCCACACCGCCCCCTCGACCACACCGCCCCCTCGACCACACCGCCCACACCGCCCCCTCGCCCACACCGCCCCCTCGCCCACACCGCCCCCTCGCCCATACCGCCCACACCGCCCCCTCGCCCACACCGCCCCCTCGCCCACACCGCCCCCTCGATCACACCGCCCCCTCGCCCACACCGCCCCCTCGACCACACCGCCCCCTCGACCACACCGCCCCCTCGCCCACACCGCCCCCTCGCCCACACCGCCCCCTCGACCACACCGCCCCCTCGCCCACACCGCCCCCTCGCCCACTCCGCCCCCTCGACCACACCGCCTCCTCGCCCACACCGCCCCCTCGCCCACACCGTCCCCTCGCCCACACCGCCCCCTCGCCCACACCGCCCCCTCGCCCTAACCGCCCCCTCGACCACACCGTCCCCTCGACCACACCGCCCCCTCGACCACACCGCCCCCTCGCCCACACCGCCCCCTCCCCCACACCGCCCCCTCGCCCATACCGCCTCCTCGCCCACACCGCCCACACCGCCCCCTCGCCCACACCGCCTCCTCGCCCACACCGCCCCCTCGCCCACACCGCCCACACCGCCCCCTCGCCCACACCGCCCCCTCGCCCACACCGCCTCCTCGCCCACACCGCCCCCTCGCCCACACCGCCTCCTCGCCCACACCGCCCCCTCGCCCACACCGCCCACACCGCCCCCTCGCCCACACCGCCCCCTCGCCCACACCGCCTCCTCGCCCACACCGCCCCCTCACCCACACCGCCCCCTCGCCCACACCGCCCACACCGCCCCCTCGCCCACACCGCCCCCTCGCCCACACCGCCCACACCGCCCCCTCGCCCACACCGCCCCCTCGCCCACACCGCCCCCTCGACCACACCGCCTCCTCGCCCACACCGCCCCCTCGACCACACCGCCCTCGCCCACACCGCCCCCTCGACCACACCGCCCCCTCGCCCACACCGCCCCCTCGCCCATACCGCCTCCTCGCCCACACCGCCCACACCGCCCCCTCGCCCACACCGCCTCCTCGCCCACACCGCCCTCGCCCACACCGCCCCCTCGACCACACCGCCTCCTCGCCCACACCGCCCCCTCGACCACACCGCCCCCTCGACCACACCGCCCCCTCGACCACACCGCCCCCTCGACCACACCGCCCCCTCGACCACCGCCCCCTCGCCCACAACGCCCCCTCGCCCACAACGCCCCCTCGCCCACACCGCCCCCTCGCCCACACCGCCTCCTCGCCCACACCGCCCCCTCGCCAATACCGCCCTGTGCCCAATCCGCCCCCTCGCCCACACTGCTCCCTCGCCCACACCGCCCCATCGCCCACACCGCCTCCTCGCCCACACCGCCTCCTCGCCCACACCGCCCCATCGCCCACACCGCCTCCTCGCCCACACCGCCCCCTCGCCCACACCGCCCCCTCGCCCACACCGCCCCCTCGCCCACACCGCCCCCTCGCCAATACCGCCCTGTGCCCAATCCGCCCCATCGACCACACCACCCCCTCGCCCACACCGCCTCCTCGGCCACACCGCCTCCTCGCCCACACCGCCCCCTCGCCAATACCGCCCTGTGCCCAATCCGCCCCATCGACCACACCACCCCCTCGCCCACACCGCCTCCTCGGCCACACCGCCCCCTCGACCACACCGCCCCCTCGCCAATACCGCCCTGTGCCCAATCCGCCCCCTCGACCACACCGCCCCTCGCCCGCACCGCCTCCTCGCCCGCACCGCCTCCTCGCCCACACCGCCTCCTCGCCCACACCGCCCCTCGCCCGCACCGCCTCCTCGCCCGCACCGCCTCCTCGCCCACACCGCCCCCTCGACCACACCGCCCCCTCGCCAATACCGCCCTGTGCCCAATCCGCCCCCTCGACCACACCGCCCCTCGCCCGCACCGCCTCCTCGCCCACACCGCCTCCTCGCCCACACCGCCCCATCGCCCACACCGCCCCCTCGCCCGCACCGCCCCCTCGCCCGCACCGCCCCCTCGCCCGCACCGCCCCCTCGCCCGCACCGCCCCCTCGCCCGCACCGCCCCCTCGCCCGCACCGCCCCCTCGCCCGCACCGCCCCCTCGCCCGCACCGCCCGCACCGCCCCCTCGCCCGCACCGCCCCCTCGCCCGCACCGCCCCCTCGCCCGCACCGCCCCCTCGCCCGCACCGCCCCCTCGCCCACACCGCCCCCTCGCCCACACCGCCCCCTCGCCCACACCGCCCCCTCGCCCACACCGCCCCCTCGCCCACACCGCCCCCTCGCCCACACCGCCCCCTCGCCCACACCGCCCCCTCGCCCACACCGCCCCCTCGCCCACACCGCCCCCTCGCCCACACCGCCCCCTCGCCCACACCGCCCCCTCGCCCACACCGCCCCCTCGCCCACACCGCCCCCTCGCCCACACCGCCCCCTCGCCCACACCGCCCCCTCGCCCACACCGCCCCCTCGCCCACACAGCCCCCTCGCCCACACAGCCCCCTCGCCCACACAGCCCGCTCGACCACACCGCCCGCTCGACCACACCGCCCCCTCGCCCACACAGCCCCCTCGCCCACACAGCCCCCTCGCCCACACAGCCCGCTCGACCACACCGCCCGCTCGACCACACCGCCTCCTCGCCCACACCGCCCCCTCGCCCACACCGCCCCCTCGCCCACACCGCCCCCTCGCCCACACCGCCCTCGCCCACACCGCCCCCTCGCCCACACCGCCCCCTCGACCACACCGCCCCCACCGCCCCCTCGCCCACACCGCCCCCTCGCCCACACCGCCTCGCCCACACCGCCTACTCGCCCACACCGCCCCCTCGCCCACACCGCCCCCTCGCCCACACCGCCCCCTCGCCCACACCGCCCCCTCGACCACACCGCCCCCTCGACCACACCGCCCCCTCGCCCACACCGCCCCCTCGACCACACCGCCCCCACCGCCCCCTCGCCCACACCGCCCCCTCGCCCACACCGCCCCCTCGCCCACACCGCCCCCTCGACCACACCGCCCCCTCGCCCACACCGCCCCCTCGCCCACACCGCCCCCTCGCCCACACCGCCCCCTCGACCACACCGTCCCCTCGACCACACCGCCCCCTCGCCCACACCGCCTCCTCGCCCACACCGCCCCCTCGCCCACACCGCCCCCTCGACCACACCGCCCCCTCGACCACACCGCCCCCACCGCCCCCTCGCCCACACCGCCCCCTCGACCACACCGCCCCCACCGCCCCCTCGCCCACACCGCCCCCTCGCCCACACCGCCCCCTCGCCCACACCGCCCCCTCGACCACACCGCCCCCTCGCCCACACCGCCCCCTCGCCCACACCGCCCCCTCGCCCACACCGCCCCCTCGACCACACCGTCCCCTCGACCACACCGCCCCCTCGCCCACACCGCCTCCTCGCCCACACCGCCCCCTCGACCACACCGCCCCCTCGCCCACACCGCCCCCTCGACCACACCGCCCCCACCGCCCCCTCGCCCACACCGCCCCCTCGCCCACACCGCCCCTCGCCCACACCGCCCCCTCGCCCACACCGCCCCCTCGACCACACCGCCCCCACCGCCCCGTCGCCCACACCGCCCCCTCGCCCACACCGCCCCCTCGCCCACACCGCCCCATCGCCCACACCGCCCCATCGCCCACACCGCCCCCTCGACCACACCGCCCCCTCGCCCACACCGCCCCCTCGCCCACACCGCCGCCTCGCCCACACCGCCCCCTCGCCCACACCGCCTCCTCGTCCACACCGCCTCCTCGCCCACACCGCCCCCTCGACCACACCGCCCCCTCGACCACACCGCCCCCTCGCCCATACCGCCCACACCGCCCCCTCATCCACACCGCCCCCTCGCCCACACCGCCCCCTCGCCCACACCGCCCCCTCGCCCATACCGCCCACACCGCCCCCTCATCCACACCGCCCCCTCGCCCACACCGCCCCCTCGCCCATACCGCCCACACCGCCCCCTCATCCACACCGCCCCCTCGCCCACACCGCCCCCTCGACCACACCGCCCCCTCGCCCACACCGCCCCCTCGCCCACACCGCCCCCTCGCCCACACCGCCCCATCGCCCACACCGCCCCCTCGACCACACCGCCCCCTCGACCACACCGCCCCCTCGCCCACACCGCCCCCTCGCCCTCACCGCCCCCTCGCCCACACCGCCCCCTCGCCCAATCCGCCCCCTCGACCACACCGCCCCCTCGACCGCACCGCCCCCTCGCCCGCACCGCCCCCTCGCCCGCACCGCCCCCTCGACCGCACCGCCCCCTCGACCGCACCGCCCCCTCGACCGCACCGCCCCCTCGACCGCACCGCCCCCTCGACCGCACCGCCCCCTCGCCCACACCGCCCCCTCGCCCACACCGCCCCCTCGCCCACACCGCCCCCTCGCCCACACCGCCCCCTCGCCAATACCGCCCTGTGCCCAATCCGCCCCCTCGACCACACCGCCCCCTCGCCCACACCGCCCCCTCGCCCACACCGCCCCCTCGACCACACCGCCCCCTCGCCCACACCGCCCCCTCGCCCACACCGCCCCCTCGCCCACACCGCCCCCTCGCCCACACCGCCCCCTCGCCCACACCGCCCCCTCGCCCACACCGCCCCCACCGCTCCCTTGCCCATACCACCCCGTGCCCACTCCGCCCCTCTTTGCTTTTTGCTATTTAATTGATGGAAAATGCTCAGTGCTCTGAATCACTGTGGTTTATGAAGTCTCTATATGTAAATACCAATTTTTTGCTTGGAAAAAGGTAATTGTGGCAAAATGAGCTTCAAAGGATAGATTTTATTTTGAACACTATAAAAATAGTTTGATTGTGTTTCGTCCAAACCCCTCAATCAGTTGGAATTGTAGAATGAGAGCAGGGGCTGTGACTGGGTCAATTTACCAGACAGTGTTTCCCAGATTGTTGTTGCAGGAGGCCAATCGTCCCATTGAGTGTGTGCTGGCCCTCAGTCAGTCACCAGGTAGTGGTCTGATGGCACCTCGTTGGCTTTGATGACTTTAAGTGGGCGGCAGATGGCATTTCTCACCCTCTCTCGGTTATTGTGCAGCATCTGGTTGATGGCGTATTCATTCTCCGCACCGATATCAGTCAGACGCAGGTCAAACTCCATTAGAGTCTTGTTCATTGTCATTCCCTCTTGTAGCTGCTTCCCAGCTTCCTGAACAAACACAAGAGGAAAGCTTAGTGGAGCGGAGAGAAACAGAGAGACGACAGAGATCTAAGACACAACAGAATCACACAGAGAGATTGAGAGTGAGAAGAGAATTGGTGGAGAGAAGGGTTGAGAAAGACAGAGGATCTCAACAGAAGAGACTGACTGTATCTTCAGATTCAGGAAAGTAAGAAGCAGGAATGGGTCGCCAATAACAGACTGATTCCCGTCCATTTCACACACCATCAGCACTTGGAAATATATCCTCAATGTGGCGGAGTCAAAAACTTAAACCTCGATAACAGCAAAGAAAGCACCTCTAGCAAATAGACACAGCGGTTCCAGAAGAAGCTCACCAGCCCGCTCTCAAGGGCAATGACTGACGGGTAATAAATGCCCATTAGGAAGGGGTATAAACCAAAGTCAAAGTCCCTCCGGGTAGAGACATGTTACTGAGGATGCAGCATTCGGTCTGCTTTTTGGCCACACAAGACTGTAAGGTACCATGAGACTAGCTCTCTCTCGGAGCGGCATTCATTAAATGAGCTGTTCTGGTGAGGAAGGTGTCAAGCTTCTTAAATATTGTTGGAGCTGCACCCATGCAGTATTCCCTCACACCATCAGCTTGAGATTTACGAATGGTGGTTAGCACTGTTGCTTCACAGCGCCTGGTTCGATTCCCGGCTTGGGTCACTGTCTGTGCGGAGTCTGCATGTCCTCCCCGTGTGTGCGTGGGTTTCCTCCGGGTGCCCCGGTTTCCTCCCACAGTCCAAAGACGAGCAGGTTAGGTGGATTGGCCATGATAAATTGCAGCGTAGTGTCCAAAGGTTAGGTGGGGTTACTGGGTTATGGGGAGAGGGTGGAGGTGTGGGCTTAAGTAGGGTGCTCTTTCAAGGGCTGGTCTAGGCTCAATGGGCTGAATGGGCTGAATGGCGTCCTGCACTGTAAATTCTATGATTCTATGGTGGAGAGACTTTCAGAAGGCTGAGGATGTGCTGTTCTTCATACAGTGCCCAGCCATCAGCCTGCGCTTGTGGTTATAATGTTGATGGAGCTGGTCCTGTTAAATGTCATTCAGTGGGAATTCTCAGGAGCTCTGGACGCTTCAGTGAAGGGTGAAAGCTATTACAGGATAGATAGGAGTGTTTTAAATTCATTCACAGGATGGGGAGGCAGTGGCGTAGTGGTATTGTCGCTGGACTAGTAATCTAGACACTCAGGTTAATGCTCTGGGACCTGGGTTCGAACCCCACCACGGCAGGTGGTCTGGCAGGCATGTGACTCCAGACCCAGAGCAATGTGGTTGATTCTTAACCCCTCCCCCCGTCAAAGGGCAACTAGGGCCTGGCAATAAATGCTGGCACAGTCTGCAATGCCCATGTTCCATGAACAAATAAAAATGTGGACCATTCTTTAAAGATAGTCAGCATGGCTTTGAGAGGGGCAGGTCATGCCTCACAAGCCTCATTGAATTCTTTGAGGATGCGACGAGACACATTGATGAAGGTCGGGCAGTGGATGTGGTGTATATGGATTTCAGTAAGGCATTCGATAAGGTTCCCCATGGTAGGCTCATTCAGAAAGTTAGGGAGCATGGGATACAGGGAAATTTGGCTGTCTGGATACAGAATTGGCTGGCCGAAAGAAGACAGCGAGTGGTAGTGGATGGAAAGTATTACGCCTGGAGATCGGTGACCTGTGATGTCCCGCTCTGGGTCATTCTGGGACCTCTGCTCTTTGTGTTTTTTATAAATGACTTAGATGAGGAAGTGGAAGGGTGGGTTAGTAAGTTTGCCGATGACACGAAGGTTGGTGGAGTTGTAGATAGTGTCGAGGCATCTTGCAGGTTACTAGAGGGCATTGACAGGATGCAGAGCTGGGCTGAGAAGTGGCAGATGGAGTTCAACATTGATAAATGTGAAGTGATTCATTTTGGAAGGTCGAATGTGAATGCTGAATACAGGGTTAAAGGCAGGATTCTTGGAAGTGTGGAAGGACAGAGGGATCTTGGCGTCCAAGTACATAAATCCCTCAAAGTTGCCACCCAGGTTGATAGGGTTGTTAAGAAGGTGTATGGTGTGTTAGCTTTCATTAACAGGGGGATTGAGTTTAAGAGCTATGAGGTTTTACTGCAGCTTTATAAAACCCTGGTTAGACCACACTTGGAATATTGTGTCCAGTTCTGGTCGCCCCATTATAGGAAGGATGTGGATGCTTTGGAGAGGGTGCAGAGGAGATTAACCAGGATGTTGCCTGGACTGGAGGGCATGTCTTATGAAGAAAGGTTGAGGGAGCTCGGGCTTCTCTCACTGGAGCGAAGAAGGCAGAGAGGTGACTTGATAGAGGTGTACAAGGTGATGAGAGGCATGGATAGAGTGGATAGCCAGAGACTTTTCCCCAGGGCTGGAAATGGCTGTCACGAGGGGACATAATTATAAGGTGATTGGAGGAAGGTAGAGGGGAGATGTCAGAGGGTAGGGACAGAGATGTCCCTCATGACTCTGGGTCACACGCTGTGTCTGAACTGGGTCACACGCTGTGTCTGAACAGGGTCACACGCTGTGTCTGAACTGGGTCACACGCTGTCTCTGAACTGGGCCACACGCTGTGTCTGAACTGGGCCACACGCTGTGTCTGAACTGGGCCACACGCTGTGTCTGAACAGGGTCACACGCTGTGTCTGAACTGGGTCACACGCTGTCTCTGAACTGGGCCACACGCTGTGTCTGAACTGGGCCACACGCTGTGTCTGAACTGGGCCACACGCTGTGTCTGAACTGGGCCACACGCTGTGTCTGAACTGGGCCACACGCTGTGCCTGAACTGGGCCACACGCTGTGCCTGAACTGGGCCACACGCTGTGTCTGAACTGGGCCACACGCTGTGTCTGAACTGGGCCACATGCTGTGTCTGAACTGGGCCACACGCTGTGTCTGAACTGGGCCACACGCTGTGTCTGAACTGGGCCACACGCTGTGTCTGAACTGGGCCACACGCTGTGTCTGAACTGGGCCACACGCTGTGTCTGAACTGGGCCACACGCTGTGTCTGAACTGGGCCACACGCTGTGTCTGAACTGGGTCACACGCTGTGTCTGAACTGGGCCACACGCTGTGTCTGAACTGGGCCACACGCTGTGTCTGAACTGGGCCACACGCTGTGTCTGAATTGGTCACACGCTGTGTCTGAACTGGGCCACACGCTGCGTCTGAACTGGGTCACACTCTGTGTCTGAACTGGGCCACACGCTGCGTCTGAACTGGGCCACACGCTGCGTCTGAACTGGGCCACACGCTGCGTCTGAACTGGGCCACACGCTGTGTCTGAACTGGGCCACACGCTGTGTCTGAACTGGGCCACACGCTGTGTCTGAACTGGGTCACACGCTGTGTCTGAACTGGGCCACACGCTGTGCCTGAACTGGGCCACACGCTGTGTCTGAACTGGGCCACACGCTGTGTCTGAACTGGGCCACACGCTGTGTCTGAACTGGGCCACACGCTGTGTCTGAACTGGGCCACACGCTGTGTCTGAACTGGGCCACACGGTGCGTCTGAACTGGGTCACACGCTGTGTCTGAACTGGGCCACACGCTGTGTCTGAACTGGGCCACACGCTGTGTCTGAACTGGGCCACACGCTGTGTCTGAACTGGGCCACACGCTGTGTCTGAACTGGGCCACACGCTGTGTCTGAACTGGGCCACACGCTGTGTCTGAACTGGGCCACACGCTGTGTCTGAACTGGGCCACACGCTGTGCCTGAACTGGGCCACACGCTGTGTCTGAACTGGGCCACACGCTGTGTCTGAACTGGGCCACACGCTGTGTCTGAACTGGGCCACACGGTGCGTCTGAACTGGGTCACACGCTGTGTCTGAACTGGGCCACACGCTGTGTCTGAACTGGGCCACACGCTGTGTCTGAATTGGGCCACACGCTGTGTCTGAACTGGGCCACACGGTGCGTCTGAACTGGGTCACACGCTGTGTCTGAACTGGGCCACACGCTGTGCCTGAACTGGGCCACACGCTGTGTCTGAACTGGGCCACACGCTGTGTCTGAACTGGGCCACACGCTGTGTCTGAACTGGGCCACACGGTGCGTCTGAACTGGGTCACACGCTGTGTCTGAACTGGGCCACACGCTGTGTCTGAACTGGGCCACACGCTGTGTCTGAACTGGGCCACACGCTGTGTCTGAACTGGGCCACACGCTGTGTCTGAACTGGGCCACACGCTGTGTCTGAACTGGGCCACACGCTGTGTCTGAACTGGGCCACACGCTGTGTCTGAACTGGGCCACACGCTGTGCCTGAACTGGGCCACACGCTGTGTCTGAACTGGGCCACACGCTGTCTCTGAACTGGGCCACACGCTGTGTCTGAACTGGGTCACACGCTGTGTCTGAACTGGGCCACACGCTGCGTCTGAACTGGGCCACACGCTGCGCCTGAACTGGGCCACACGCTGTGTCTGAACTGGGTCACACGCTGTGTCTGAACTGGGTCACACGCTGTGTCTGAACTGGGTCACACGCTGTGTCTGAACTGGGCCACACGCTGTGTCTGAACTGGGCCACATGCTGTGTCTGAACTGGGCCACACTCTGTGTGTGATACAGAGTAAAGCTCCCTCTACACTGTCCCCATCAAACACTCCCAGGACAGGTACAGCACAGGGTTAGATACAGAGTAAAGCTCCCTCTACACTGTCCCCATCAAACACTCCCAGGACAGGTACAGCACGGGGTTAGATACTGAGTAAAGCTCCCTCTACACTGTCCCCATCAAACACTCCCAGGACAGGTACAGCACGGGGTTAGATACAGAGTAAAGCTCCCTCTCCATGTCCCCATCAAACACTCCCAGGAAGGGACAGCACGGGGTTAGATACAGAGTAAAGCTGCCTCTACACTGTCCCCATCAAACACTCCCAGGACAGGTACAGCACGGGGTTAGATACAGAGTAAAGCTCCCTGTACACTGTCCCCATCAAACACTCCTAGGACAGGGACAGCACGGGGTTAGATACAGAGTAAAGCTCCCTCTACACTGTCCTCATCAAACACTCCCAGGACAGGGACAGCACTGGGTTAGATGCAGAGTAAAGCTCCCTCTACAGTGTCCCCATCAAACACTCCCAGGACAGGGACAGCACGGGCTTAGATACAGAGTAAAGCTCCCTCTACACTGTCCCCATCAAACACTCCCAGGACAGGGACAGCACGGGGTTAGATACAGAGTAAAGCTCCCTCTACACTGTCCCCATCAAACACTCCCAGGATTGATACAGCACGGGGTTAGATACAGAGTAAAGCTCCCTCTACACTGTCCCCATCAAACACTCCCAGGACAGGGACAGCACGGGGTTAGATACAGAGTAAAGCTCCCTCTACACTGTCCTCATCAAACACTCCCAGGACAGATACAGCATGGAGTTAGATACAGAGTAAAGCTGCCTCTACACTGTCCCCATCAAACACTCCCAGGACAGGTACAGCACGGGGTTAGATACAGAGTAAAGCTCCCTCTACACTGTCACCATCAAACACTCCCAGGACAGGTACAGCACAGGATTAGATACAGAGTAAAGCTCCCTCTACACTGTCCCCATCAAACACTCCCAGGACAGGTACAGCACAGGATTAGATACAGAGTAAAGCTCCCTCTACACTATCCCCATCAAACACTCCCAGGACACGTACAGCACTGGGCTAGATACAGAGTAAAGCTCCCTCTACACTGTCCCCATCAAACACTCCCAGGACAGATACAGCATGGAGTTAGATACAGAGTAAAGCTCCCTCTACACTGTCCCCATCAAACACTCCCAGGACACGTACAGCACTGGGCTAGATACAGAGTAAAGCTCCCTCTACACTGTCACCATCAAACACTCCCAGGACACGTACAGCACTGGGTTAGATACAGAGTAAAGCTCCCTCTACACTGTCACCATCAAACACTCCCAAGACAGGTACAGCACGGGGTTTAAAAAAAATAATTTATGGGATGTGGGCGTTGCTGGTTAGGCCAACATTTTACCAGACTGTCCCCACTGTTACCGGACTCCTAAATGACCCTCTTATGGACTGACCTCACTAACACTACACCCCTGTATGCTTCATCCGATGCCAGTGCTTATGTCGTTACATTGTGTACCTTGTGTTGCCCTATTATGTATTTTCTTTTATTCCCTTTTCTTCTCATGTACTTAATGATCTGTTGAGCTGCTCGCAGAAAAATACTTTTCAATGTACCTCGGTACACGTGACAATAAACAAATCCAATCCAATCCAATCCCATCTGTGGCCCGCTTGATTGCTCCCCTTCCACAACATAGACTGCTGGAAATTGTCACGGTTCCTTCGCCAGCACCTTCCCCCCCACGATCACTGGCATCCAGAAGGACAAGAGCAGCAGATACCTGGGAACCCCACCACCTGGAGGTTCCCCTCCAAGTCACTCACCACCCCGACTTGGAAACACATCTGTTTTTTTAAATTTAGAGATGGAAAGAGTTCTATTGGTTCCTTGACACTATTAAATGGTCCCTTTTTGGACAGAGTGTGCGTAGTGGCTTTGGGTAAAAACATACCTGTGTTCAGTTGTGATAGTCCAGAAATTACACTGGACAAATAGCTGCAGGAATGAAGGGTGGTGACTGGAAGGGATTACAGGATAAATTCGAGAAAGAGTCAATGGTTTCAGGAGAAGGTAGAGGGAGAAGGAGTGAAAGAATGAAGACCCTGCCAGAAACCCGGAGTGGTGAATAGGTACCTCGGAGTTTGGTTTATATACATTACTCTAATGGATAACAACCGTTGCTGTACCTCACACATCACCTGCTCATACTGACCGGGCCTAAATTATTACAGGAAAGATCAATGGACTTCAGGTTGCGGTTCTTCATCAGTAGTTCAGAGAAGACCACTGCCACAGGCTCCGTCAGCTCATTGCTCGACAGGTTGATATCTTCCACTGAGGATTTCATAAGAGCTCGGCCCAAGACCTCTCCCCCGTCATCCCCGATTTGATTGAGGCGGAAGTTGATGGATTTGAGGGTTGAAAAGCGCCTGACTTTGTAGGAGAGAGCTTTGGCCCCGTGAGCCGAGATACGATTGTTGCACAGGTTCACCTTCTCCAGGTTTGTCTTGTGTAGAAGTTTGGCCACGACCTTCGCCCCGTTGTCCATGATCATGTTGTGTGACAGGTCGAGTTCTTTCAGCGAGGGATGGTTCAGCATGTACTTCACCAGCACTCGTAACTTCTCATCATCAATCCTGTTTCGAGGGAGTCGGACCACCTTCAAGGTCTTGCAGGAGTGGATGGCCCTTGCAAGGGAGAAGCAATCTCGGTAGGTGAACTGGAAGATATTCCATTCGAAATTCATCCCGCAGTCTTTGACCCCGTACGTCACGTTCAGCTCTTCGAGGTGGATGAGTTTGCTCAGCAAGATGCTGAAGTCAAAGTGATCAACTGACGGCCCATTTCCATCACTATCACTGCCACCATCTGAAGAGCTATCGTCTAATGTCTCAGGGGATTGTTTGACAGGAGGAAGGAGCTGGGCAATGTCTAACGTCTTCACATAGTTTTTACAGAGGGGGACCAGTTCCAGGACCACCTTTACATCGGTGGTGTCCGGGACAAAGAATTCAATGATGTTCTTTAGCAGTCGTTCAAAGAACATCCTCTTCCAGCTCCCCCCGTAATGGGAGGTGTCGCAAACCTCCCAGCATTCAAGGCAGCACCTTTTCCAATAGTCTTCATCGCTGACCAGATTGGCTGTCACTTGCAGTGGGATATTGGTGGAGATCTTTGACAACACCTTGCGTTTGTGCTTCTCCAGGAGTTGGTTCAAACGGGGATGTTCTGTGGTGTGAAAAGAGGGCACAGGGGGAGGTGAGTGAATCAGCAGCATTTTCTCCAGCCACTGTGTGCACATTACTCCTCATTCAAATCAACTGATCATTTCAAAGACTCATCAAATGGCACAGCACAGCAAGTGGTCACCCCATCAGGCCTGGGCCAGCACAGTGAAAGAATTAATCCCACTCCCTGCTCTTTCCACAGAGCAATTCTAGATTATTCCCCTTCCAGTGTTTATCCAATTCCATTTGGGACATTCCCATTGAATCAGCTCCCACTACCTTCTGAGGCAGTGCACTCCAGATCAGCAGTATTCACTCGCCCCTAGCAAACGACCCAGCGACTCCCGCTGGCCAGAAACATGCTGCTGGGAGATGGGAGGATCCACCCTATGTCTGATCTGTAACCTCATTCCATATACCCACTTTCCCCCATATCCCTCAATACCTTAAACTAACACAAACCTACCAATCTCCGGTTTAAAAATAACAACTGCTCTTTATTTGATTGCAAAACTTCCTCCTCCCTTTGTGTGTCCAAGTGTTGCCTAATTTCACTCCTGGAAGCTCTGCTTCTAATATTTAGACCATGTTCCCTAGTCTGAAACTCCCCAACCAGATGAAATAGTTTCAATCTACCTTTAATATCTTAAAAACTTGATCAGATCATCCCTTAACTTCGCACTGCTGCCTCACGGCGCCGAGGTCCCAGGTTCGATCCCGGCCCCGGGTCACTGTCCGTGTGGAGTTTGCACATTCTCCCCGTGTCTGCATGGGTCTCGCCCCACAACCCAAAGGTGTGCAAGCGAGGCGGATTGGCCACGCTAAGAACATAAGAACTAGGAGCAGGAGTCGGCCATCTGGCCCCGTGAGCCTGCTCCATCATTCAATGAGTTAGGGGCTGGTTTAGCACAGGGCTAAATCTCTGGCTTTGAAAACAGACCAAGGCAGGCCAGCAGCACGGTTCAATTCCCGGACCAGCCTCCCCGAACAGGCACCGGAATGTGGCGACTAGGGGCTTTTCACAGTAACTTCAATTGAAGCCTACTTGTGACAATAAGCGATTTTCATTTCATTTCATTTCATGGCTGATCTTTTGTGGACTCAGCTCCACTTTCCGGCCCGAACACCATAACCCTTAATCCCTTTATTCTTCAAAAAACTATCTATCTTTATCTTAAAAATATTTAATGAAGGAGCCTCCACTGCTTCACTGGGCAAGGAATTCCATAGATTCACAACCCTTTGGGTGAAGAAGTTCCTCCTACACTCCGTCCTAAATCTACCTCCCTTATTTTGAGGCTATGCCCCCTAGTTCTGCTTTCACCCGCCATGGAAACAACCTGCCCGCATCTATCCTACCTATTCCCTTCATAATTTTATATGTTTGTATAAGATCCCCCCTCATCCTTCTAAATTCCAACGAGTACAGCACGGGGTTAGATACAGAGTAAAGCTCCCTCTACACTGTCCCCATCAAACACTCCCAGGACAGATACAGCATGGAGTTAGATACAGAGTAAAGCTCCCTCTACACTGTCCCCATCAAACACGCCCAGGACAGGGACAGCACGGGGTTAGATACAGAGTAAAGCTCCCTCTACACTGTCCCCATAAAACACTCCCAGGACAGGTACAGCACGGGGTTAGATACAGAGTAAAGCTCCCTATACACTGTCCTCATAAAACACTCCTAGGACAGGTACAGTACGGGGTTAGATACAGAGTAAAGCTCCCTCTACACTGCCCCCATCAAACACTCCCAGGACAGGTACAGCACGGGCTTAGATACAGAGTAAAGCTCCCTCTACACTGTCCCCATAAAACACTCCCAGGACAGGTACAGTACGGGGTTAGATACAGAGTAAAGCTCCCTCTACACTGTCCCCATCAAACACTCCCAGGACAGGTACAGCACGTGGTTAGATACAGAGTAAAGCTCCATCTACACTGTCCCCATCAAACATTCCCAGGACAGGTACAGCACAGGGTTAGATACAGAGTAAAGCTCCATCTACACTGTCCCCATCAAACATTCCCAGGACAGGTACAGCTAGGGGTTTAAAAAAAATAATTTATGGGATGCGGGCGTTGCTGGTTAGGCCAACATTTATTGCCCATCTGTGGCCCGCTTGATTGCTCCCCTTCCACAACATAGACTGCTGGAAATTGTCACGGTTCCTTCGCCAGCACCTTCCCCCCCACGATCACTGGCATCCAGAAGGACAAGAGCAGCAGATACCTGGGAACCCCACCACCTGGAGGTTCCCCTCCAAGTCACTCACCACCCCGACTTGGAAACACATTTTTTTAAAATCTAGAGATGGAAAGAGTTTTATTGGCTCCTTGACACTATTAAAGGACCCTTTTTGGACATGGACTGCAGCTCCAAAACATGGTTTTGTGAAACAAAAATTGCATTTGACAAATTTATTAGAGATTTTCGAGGATGCAATAAGATAGGAAACAGGATTTGGATTTCCAAATACATTTGATGAGGTGTCTGATGAAAGGTTACAGCACAATGATAGTCCTCCCGAGGTTGCTGTTTGTGTTTCAGTGTCTCCCAATCTTTATTTGAGGACAGATGTGGTCGGTGTGCGGGAAGTCCTGTGAACCATGTACACATGTCCGAGGCTGACGGGATTTTGGCTGGGATTTGCGGACGTCATGTCAGAGATCCTGGATGGGAGGGCGACTCCAGAGATGGCAATATTGGGAGTGTTGGAAGATCCAGGAGCCCAGGGGTCCCTCAGGGGGGGGGGGGGGGGGGGGAAAGAGAGGCGGGCGGTTTGGCCTTTCCTTCCCTGTCGGCCCGGAGACGGGATTTTGCTGGGATGGACTTCTTCAAGCTGAATTGACCGTCAGCAGGAGGGGGGGGGGGGGGGGGGGCGAAGCATGGAAGTGATTGTCAGGGCAGGGAATCTAATGTATGGGGGTAGTTAGGGTTTAGGGCTGGGGGAAGTGGGGTGTGCTATTGTGGAGGTTGTGTGTGTCAGAACTCTGTTGTTTAAAATGTTACAATGTGAAAATTATAAATGCCTCAATGAAATATTTTCTGAAAAACAAAGTTCCAGTTGCAGCGCAAGGTAAGAGCTGGTGGTGGTGGGCTGAAGCGGGGCTGAATGGATGGGAAGTTGGCCAACCAGCAGGAAACAGAATCAGGATAATTGAGTCATATTCTGGTTGGGAAATTGTAACGAGTCAAGTGCCACATAATCAGTGCTGGGGTCTCACTATTTACAATCCAGGGAGAGAGTGTAAGGTAGTTACAGTGTCTGGGAATATGTAAAGAGGTAGGTATGTGATGCACGGTCAATGACCACTAAAGCGAGGTTGTAGTCCAACTGAAGGCTTTAATAAGCTAGATGTTTCCCCCAGCAGCTCAGGTACAGAATGAAGGCTGCTGGGGCGGCACTGGTTCTTATACCCCGCCTATCAGGGCGGAGCTACCATACAGCTTGACCAATAGAAAGCATACAGTTTCCACCAATGGTGCTTTAGCCTATCAGGTACCGTAATACCTATAATACCACATTCACCCCCTGTTAAAAAAAGAGTCCGGCGGGGGTGGTGGCCTGAAACTACAAAACATGGCAACATGGTATAATTAGTTATGGAGGTCCCGTAATATCTCCGTACAGTGTTTAGTAACTATTTACAAGTCTGATAGCTATGTACATTTGATGGCGTATATTTACAGATTACAATTAAAATGAAGTAATCAGTCGATCGGGGCCCTGGTCGTCCTCTGTGATCGTCGGAGCTTCGGTGGCGACTCCAGGAGCGTGGCTTTGATCTCCATGGCAGCTTTGTCACCCCTAGATGGCGCTGGTGGGGAACAACGGTTGACCTGGGAAGGGAGCGCCTGCAGGGGGCGTCGGTGGGTGGGGGGGTCTAGACGGGGCCGGCAGAAGGACCGACCCTCCTGTAAGGTGCCCCGGTGAAGGGGAGGGTGGGACTGGCGGCTGGAATGTGCGTGGGGTTCCGGCGGGGGCCAGGTCCCGTAGGGAGACCGTATCTTGTCGGCCATCGGGGTACGCCACGTAGGTGTACTGGGGGTTAGCATGGAGCAGATGTACCCTCTCGACCAACGGGTCCGACATGTGTGCCCGCACGTGTTTTCGGAGCAGGATGGGTCCGTGTGCTGCCAGCCAAGTCAGGAGCGAGGTCCCAGAGGAGGACTTCCTGGGGAAGACAAGGAGACGTTCGTGAGGTGTCTGGTTGGTGGTCGTACAAAGCAGTGACCGGATGGAGTGGAGGGCATCCGGGAGGACTTCTTGCCAGCGGGAGACAGGGAGGTTCCTGGACCGTAGGGCCAGTAGGACCGTCTTCCAGACCATTCCGTTCTCCCTCTCCACCTGTCTGTTACCCCAGGGGTTGTAACTGGTCGTCCTGCTCGAGGCGATGCCCTTGCTGAGCAGGAATTGACGCAGTTCGTCGCTCATAAAGGAGGACCCCCTATCACTGTGTATGTAAGCGGGGAACCCGAACAGTGCAAAGATGCTATGGACGGCCTTGATGACGGTGGTTGCGGTCATGTCGGGGCAGGGGATGGCGAATGGGAACCGGGAGTACTCGTCAATCACGTTCAGGAAGTACGTGTTGCGGTCGGTGGAGGGGAGGGGGCCTTTGAAGTCCATGCTGAGGCGTTCAAAGGGACGGGAAGCCTTTATCAGGTGCGCTCTCTCTGACCGGTAGAAGTGCGGTTTGCACTCCGCGCAGATTTGGCAGTCCCTGGTGGCTGTCCTGACCTCCTCGATGGAGTAGGGCAGGTTGCGGGTCTTGACAAAATGCAAAAAGTGAGTGACCCCCGGGTGGCAGAGGTCCTCTTGGAGGGCTCGGAGGCGGTCCACTTGTG
Organism: Scyliorhinus torazame; assembly: GCF_047496885.1. Classification (NCBI taxonomy): domain Eukaryota; kingdom Metazoa; phylum Chordata; class Chondrichthyes; order Carcharhiniformes; family Scyliorhinidae; genus Scyliorhinus; species Scyliorhinus torazame. The sequence goes on from NC_092710.1 coordinate 367,737,708, forward strand.
CGTTGGCACATGTGCCGCGGGACAGGGCGTCAGGAGGCTCGTTTAGCTTCCCGGGACGATACAAGGTCTCGTAGTTGTAGGTGGAGAGTTCTATCCTCCACCGTAAGATCTTGTCGTTTTTTATCTTGTCCCACTGTGCATTATCGAACATGAAAGTAGCCGACCGTTGGTCAGTGAGGAGAGTGAATCACCTGCCGGCCAGGTAATGCCTCCAATGACGCATAGCTTCTACTATGGCCTGGGCCTCCTTTTCGACTGAGGAGTGGCGGATTTCGGAAGCATGGAGGGTACGGGAGAAGGAAGGCCACTGGTCTGCCCGCTTGGTTGAGAGTGGCCGCCGGAGCTTCGTTGGATGCATCGCTCTCGACCTGGAACGGGAGGGACTCGTCGGTGGCGTGCATCGTGGCCTTTGCAATGTCTGCTTTGATGCGGCTGAAGGCCTGGCGGGCCTCTATCGACAGGGGAAAAGCTGTGAATTGGATCAGGGGACGGGCCTTGTCCGCGTAGTTGGGGGCCCACTGGGCGTAGTAGCTTAAAAACCCAAGGCAACGTTTCAGGGCCTTGGGGCAGTGAGGGAGGGGGAACTCCATAAGGGGGCGCATGCGTTCAGGGTCGGGGCCTATAACTCCATTTTGCACTACGTAGCCGAGGATGGCTAGGCGGTCGGTGCTAAACACGCATTTATCCTTGTTGTTTGTAAGGTTCAGGATTTTAGCGGTCTGGAGGAATTTTCGGAGGTTGGTGTCGTGGTCCTGCTGGTCATGGCCGCAGATGGTGACATTATCGAGATACGGGAATGTTGCCCGTAAACCGTACCGGCCAACCATTCGGTCCATCTCGCGCTGGAAGACCGAGACCCCGTTAGTGACACCGAAGGGAACCCTTAAGAAGTGGTAGAACCGCCCATCTGCCTCGAAGGCAGTGTATTTGCAGTCACTAGTATGGATGGGGAGCTGGTGGTAGGCGGACTTGAGATCCACGTGGAGAAGACCTTATAATGCGCGATCCTGTTTACCAGGTCGGATATGCGGGGGAGAGGGTACGCGTCCAGCTGCGTAAACCTGTTGATGGTCTGACTGTAGTGGGTGCCTGGAACTCGCTACCGGAGGAGGTAGTGGAAGCAGGGACGATAGGGACATTTAAGGGGCATCTTGACAAATATATGAATAGGATGGGAATAGAAGGATACGGACCCAGGAAGTGTAGAAGATTGTAGTTTAGTCGGGCAGTATTGGTCGGCACGGGCTTGGAGGGCCGAAGGGCCTGTTCCTGTGCTGTACATTTCTTTGTTCTTTGTTTTGTTTTTTTGACCATCCTATGCTTCTCCCCGGTCTTTACCACCACTACTTGAGCTCTCCAGGGGCTGTTGCTAGCTTCAATGACCCCTTCCCTCAGTATCCTTTGGACCTCTGGCCTAATAAAGATCCGGTTCTGGGACTGTAGCGTCTGCTCCTGGTGGCGACGGGTTTGCAATCCGGGGTGAGGTTCGCAAACAGGGAAGGCGGGTCGACCTTAAGGGTCGCGAGGCCGCAGACAGTAAGGGGGGGGTATAGGGCCGCCGAATTGGAAGGTCAGACTTTGAAGGTTTCACTGGAAGTCTAAACCCAGGAGTGTAGCCGCGCAGAGGTGGAGAAGGACGTAGAGATGGAAATTTTTGAACTCCCTTCCCTGGACCGTGAGGTTTGCTACACAAAACCCCTTTATCTCCACTGAGTGTGAACCGGAGGCCAGGGAGATTTTTTGATTAAGAGGGTGGATGAGGAGAGAACAGCGCCTTACCATGTCAGGGTGTATGAAGCTCTCCGTGCTCCCAGAGTCGATTAGGCAGGACGCCTCGTGCCCGTTGATGAATACGGTCGTCGTAGCGGTTGAGAGTGTTCGAGGCCGAGACTGATCCAGAGTCACCGAGGCTAATCGCAGCAGTTGAGGGTTCT
>NC_092710.1:367739741-367796336 GCF_047496885.1 Scyliorhinus torazame
GGTCGGCTACTTTCATGTTCGATAATGCACAGTGGGACAAGATAAAAAACGACAAGATCTTACGGTGGAGGATAGAACTCTCCACCTACAACTACGAGACCTTGTATCGTCCCGGGAAGCTAAACGAGCCTCCTGACGCCCTGTCCCGCGGCACATGTGCCAACGCACAAGTGGACCGCCTCCGAGCCCTCCAAGAGGACCTCTGCCACCCGGGGGTCACTCACTTTTTGCATTTTGTCAAGACCCGCAACCTGCCCTACTCCATCGAGGAGGTCAGGACAGCCACCAGGGACTGCCAAATCTGCGCGGAGTGCAAATCGCACCTGATAAAGGCTTCCCGTCCCTTTGAACGCCTCAGCATGGACTTCAAAGGCCCCCTCCCCTCCACCGACCGCAACACGTACTTCCTGAACGTGATTGACGAGTACTCCCGGTTCCCATTCGCCATCCCCTGCCCCGACATGACCGCAACCACCGTCATCAAGGCCCTCCATAGCATCTTTGCACTGTTCGGGTTCCCCGCTTACATACACAGTGATAGGGGGTCCTCCTTTATGAGCGACGAACTGCGTCAATTCCTGCTCAGCAAGGGCATCGCCTCGAGCAGGACGACCAGTTACAACCCCTGGGGTAACAGACAGGTGGAGAGGGAGAACGGAATGGTCTGGAAGACGGTCCTACTGGCCCTACGGTCCAGGAACCTCCCTGTCTCCCGCTGGCAAGAAGTCCTCCCGGATGCCCTCCACTCCATCCGGTCACTGCTTTGTACGACCACCAATCAGACACCTCACGAACGTCTCCTTGTCTTCCCCAGGAAGTCCTCCTCTGGGACCTCGCTCCTGACTTGGCTGGCAGCACACGGACCCATCCTGCTCCGAAAACACGTGCGGGCACACATGTCGGACCCGTTGGTCGAGAGGGTACATCTGCTCCATGCTAACCCCCAGTACACCTACGTGGCGTACCCCGATGGCCGACAAGATACGGTCTCCCTACGGGACCTGGCCCCCGCCGGAACCCCACGCACATTCCAGCCGCCAGTCCCACCCTCCCCTTCACCGGGGCACCTTACAGGAGGGTCGGTCCTTCTGCCGGCCCCGTCTAGACCCCCCCACCCACCGACGCCCCCTGCAGGCGCTCCCTTCCCAGGTCAACCGTTGTTCCCCACCAGCGCCATCTAGGGGTGACAAAGCTGCCATGGAGATCAAAGCCACGCTCCTGGAGTCGCCACCGAAGCTCCGACGATCACAGAGGACGACCAGGGCCCCGATCGACTGATTACTTCATTTTAATTGTAATCTGTAAATATACGCCATCAAATGTACATAGCTATCAGACTTGTAAATAGTTACTAAACATTGTACGGAGATATTACGGGACCTCCATAACTAATTATACCATGTTGCCATGTTTTGTAGTTTCAGGCCACCACCCCCGCCGGACTCTTTTTTTAACAGGGGGTGAATGTGGTATTATAGGTATTACGGTACCTGATAGGCTAAAGCACCATTGGTGGAAACTGTATGCTTTCTATTGGTCAAGCTGTATGGTAGCTCCGCCCTGATAGGCGGGGTATAAGAACCCGTGCCGCCCCAGCAGCCTTCATTCTGTACCTGAGCTGCTGGGGGAAACATCTAGCTTATTAAAGCCTTCAGTTGGACTACAACCTCGCTTTAGTGGTCATTGACCGTGCATCACATACCTACCTCTTTACATATTCCCAGACACTGTAACTACCTTACACTCTCTCCCTGGATTGTAAATAGTGAGACCCCAGCACTGATTATGTGGCACTTGACTCGTTACAATTTCCCAACCAGAATATGACTCAATTATCCTGATTCTGTTTCCTGCTGGTTGGCCAACTTCCCATCCATTCAGCCCCGCTTCAGCCCAACACCACCAGCTCTTACCTTGCGCTGCAACTGGAACTTTGTTTTTCAGAAAATATTTCATTGAGGCATTTATAATTTTCACATTGTAACATTTTAAACAACAGAGTTCTGACACACACAACCTCCACAATAGCACACCCCACTTCCCCCAGCCCTAAACCCTAACTACCCCCATACATTAGATTCCCTGCCCTGACAATCACTTCCATGCTTCGCCCCCCCCCCCCCCCCTCCTGCTGACGGTCAATTCAGCTTGAAGAAGTCCATCCCAGCAAAATCCCGTCTCCGGGCCGACAGGGAAGGAAAGGCCAAACCGCCCGCCTCTCTTTCCCCCCCCCCCCCCCCCCCCCTGAGGGACCCCTGGGCTCCTGGATCTTCCAACACTCCCAATATTGCCATCTCTGGAGTCGCCCTCCCATCCAGGATCTCTGACATGACGTCCGCAAATCCCAGCCAAAATCCCGTCAGCCTCGGACATGTGTACATGGTTCACAGGACTTCCCGCACACCAACCACATCTGTCCTCAAATAAAGATTGGGAGACACTGAAACACAAACAGCAACCTCGGGAGGACTATCATTGTGCTGTAACCTTTCATCAGACACCTCATCAAATGTATTTGGAAATCCAAATCCTGTTTCCTATCTTATTGCATCCTCGAAAATCTCTAATAAATTTGTCAAATGCAATTTTTGTTTCACAAAACCATGTTTTGGAGCTGCAGTCCATGTCCAAAAAGGGTCCTTTAATAGTGTCAAGGAGCCAATAAAACTCTTTCCATCTCTAAATTTTAAAAAAATGTGTTTCCAAGTCGGGGTGGTGAGTGACTTGGAGGGGAACCTCCAGGTGGTGGGGTTTCCAGGTATCTGCTGCTCTTGTCCTTCTGGATGCCAGTGATCGTGGGGGGGAAGGTGCTGGCGAAGGAACCGTGACAATTTCCTGCAGTCGATGTTGTGGAAGGGGAGCAATCAAGCGGGCCACAGATGGGCAATAAATGTTGGCCTAACCAGCAACGCCCGCATCCCATAAATTATTTTTTTTAAACCCCTAGCTGTACCTGTCCTGGGAATGTTTGATGGGGACAGTGTAGAGGGAGCTTTACTCTGTATCTAACCCTGTGCTGTACCTGTCCTGGGAATGTTTGATGGGGACAGTGTAGATGGAGCTTTACTCTGTATCTAACCCCGTGCTGTACCTGTCCTGGGAGTGTTTGATGGGGACAGTGTAGATGGAGCTTTACTCTGTATCTAACCCCGTACTGTACCTGTCCTGGGAGTGTTTTATGGGGACAGTGTAGAGGGAGCTTTACTCTGTATCTAAGCCCGTGCTGTACCTGTCCTGGGAGTGTTTGATGGGGGCAGTGTAGAGGGAGCTTTACTCTGTATCTAACCCCGTACTGTACCTGTCCTAGGAGTGTTTTATGAGGACAGTGTATAGGGAGCTTTACTCTGTATCTAACCCCGTGCTGTACCTGTCCTGGGAGTGTTTTATGGGGACAGTGTAGAGGGAGCTTTACTCTGTATCTAACCCCGTGCTGTCCCTGTCCTGGGCGTGTTTGATGGGGACAGTGTAGAGGGAGCTTTACTCTGTATCTAACTCCATGCTGTATCTGTCCTGGGAGTGTTTGATGGGGACAGTGTAGAGGGAGCTTTACTCTGTATCTAACCCCGTGCTGTACTCGTTGGAATTTAGAAGGATGAGGGGGGATCTTATACAAACATATAAAATTATGAAGGGAATAGGTAGGATAGATGCGGGCAGGTTGTTTCCACTGGCGGGTGAAAGCAGAACTAGGGGGCATAGCCTCAAAATAAGGGGAGGTAGATTTAGGACGGAGTGTAGGAGGAACTTCTTCACCCAAAGGGTTGTGAATCTATGGAATTCCTTGCCCAGTGAAGCAGTGGAGGCTCCTTCATTAAATATTTTTAAGATAAAGATAGATAGTTTTTTGAAGAATAAAGGGATTAAGGGTTATGGTGTTCGGGCCGGAAAGTGGAGCTGAGTCCACAAAAGATCAGCCATGAAATGAAATGAAATGAAAATCGCTTATTGTCACAAGTAGGCTTCAATTGAAGTTACTGTGAAAAGCCCCTAGTCGCCACATTCCGGTGCCTGTTCGGGGAGGCTGGTCCGGGAATTGAACCGTGCTGCTGGCCTGCCTTGGTCTGTTTTCAAAGCCAGAGATTTAGCCCTGTGCTAAACCAGCCCCTAACTCATTGAATGATGGAGCAGGCTCACGGGGCCAGATGGCCGACTCCTGCTCCTAGTTCTTATGTTCTTAGCGTGGCCAATCCGCCTCGCTTGCACACCTTTGGGTTGTGGGGCGAGACCCATGCAGACACGGGGAGAATGTGCAAACTCCACACGGACAGTGACCCGGGGCCGGGATCGAACCTGGGACCTCGGCGCCGTGAGGCAGCAGTGCGAAGTTAAGGGATGATCTGATCAAGTTTTTAAGATATTAAAGGTAGATTGAAACTATTTCATCTGGTTGGGGAGTTTCAGACTAGGGAACATGGTCTAAATATTAGAAGCAGAGCTTCCAGGAGTGAAATTAGGCAACACTTGGACACACAAAGGGAGGAGGAAGTTTTGCAATCAAATAAAGAGCAGTTGTTATTTTTAAACCGGAGATTGGTAGGTTTGTGTTAGTTTAAGGTATTGAGGGATATGGGGGAAAGTGGGTATATGGAATGAGGTTACAGATCAGACATAGGGTGGATCCTCCCATCTCCCAGCAGCATGTTTCTGGCCAGCGGGAGTCGCTGGGTCGTTTGCTAGGGGCGAGTGAATACTGCTGATCTGGAGTGCACTGCCTCAGAAGGTAGTGGGAGCTGATTCAATGGGAATGTCCCAAATGGAATTGGATAAACACTGGAAGGGGAATAATCTAGAATTGCTCTGTGGAAAGAGCAGGGAGTGGGATTAATTCTTTCACTGTGCTGGCCCAGGCCTGATGGGGTGACCACTTGCTGTGCTGTGCCATTTGATGAGTCTTTGAAATGATCAGTTGATTTGAATGAGGAGTAATGTGCACACAGTGGCTGGAGAAAATGCTGCTGATTCACTCACCTCCCCCTGTGCCCTCTTTTCACACCACAGAACATCCCCGTTTGAACCAACTCCTGGAGAAGCACAAACGCAAGGTGTTGTCAAAGATCTCCACCAATATCCCACTGCAAGTGACAGCCAATCTGGTCAGCGATGAAGACTATTGGAAAAGGTGCTGCCTTGAATGCTGGGAGGTTTGCGACACCTCCCATTACGGGGGGAGCTGGAAGAGGATGTTCTTTGAACGACTGCTAAAGAACATCATTGAATTCTTTGTCCCGGACACCACCGATGTAAAGGTGGTCCTGGAACTGGTCCCCCTCTGTAAAAACTATGTGAAGACGTTAGACATTGCCCAGCTCCTTCCTCCTGTCAAACAATCCCCTGAGACATTAGACGATAGCTCTTCAGATGGTGGCAGTGATAGTGATGGAAATGGGCCGTCAGTTGATCACTTTGACTTCAGCATCTTGCTGAGCAAACTCATCCACCTCGAAGAGCTGAACGTGACGTACGGGGTCAAAGACTGCGGGATGAATTTCGAATGGAATATCTTCCAGTTCACCTACCGAGATTGCTTCTCCCTTGCAAGGGCCATCCACTCCTGCAAGACCTTGAAGGTGGTCCGACTCCCTCGAAACAGGATTGATGATGAGAAGTTACGAGTGCTGGTGAAGTACATGCTGAACCATCCCTCGCTGAAAGAACTCGACCTGTCACACAACATGATCATGGACAACGGGGCGAAGGTCGTGGCCAAACTTCTACACAAGACAAACCTGGAGAAGGTGAACCTGTGCAACAATCGTATCTCGGCTCACGGGGCCAAAGCTCTCTCCTACAAAGTCAGGCGCTTTTCAACCCTCAAATCCATCAACTTCCGCCTCAATCAAATCGGGGATGACGGGGGAGAGGTCTTGGGCCGAGCTCTTATGAAATCCTCAGTGGAAGATATCAACCTGTCGAGCAATGAGCTGACGGAGCCTGTGGCAGTGGTCTTCTCTGAACTACTGATGAAGAACCGCAACCTGAAGTCCATTGATCTTTCCTGTAATAATTTAGGCCCGGTCAGTATGAGCAGGTGATGTGTGAGGTACAGCAACGGTTGTTATCCATTAGAGTAATGTATATAAACCAAACTCCGAGGTACCTATTCACCACTCCGGGTTTCTGGCAGGGTCTTCATTCTTTCACTCCTTCTCCCTCTACCTTCTCCTGAAACCATTGACTCTTTCTCGAATTTATCCTGTAATCCCTTCCAGTCACCACCCTTCATTCCTGCAGCTATTTGTCCAGTGTAATTTCTGGACTATCACAACTGAACACAGGTATGTTTTTACCCAAAGCCACTACGCACACTCTGTCCAAAAAGGGACCATTTAATAGTGTCAAGGAACCAATAGAACTCTTTCCATCTCTAAATTTAAAAAAACAGATGTGTTTCCAAGTCGGGGTGGTGAGTGACTTGGACGGGAACCTCCAGGTGGTGGGGTTCCCAGGTATCTGCTGCTCTTGTCCTTCTGGATGCCAGTGATCGTGGGGGGGAAGGTGCTGGCGAAGGAACCGTGACAATTTCCAGCAGTCTATGTTGTGGAAGGGGAGCAATCAAGCGGGCCACAGATGGGATTGGATTGGATTGGATTTGTTTATTGTCACGTGTACCGAGGTACATTGAAAAGTATTTTTCTGCGAGCAGCTCAACAGATCATTAAGTACATGAGAAGAAAAGGGAATAAAAGAAAATACATAATAGGGCAACACAAGGTACACAATGTAACGACATAAGCACTGGCATCGGATGAAGCATACAGGGGTGTAGTGTTAGTGAGGTCAGTCCATAAGAGGGTCATTTAGGAGTCCGGTAACAGTGGGGACAGTCTGGTAAAATGTTGGCCTAACCAGCAACGCCCACATCCCATAAATTATTTTTTTTAAACCCCGTGCTGTACCTGTCTTGGGAGTGTTTGATGGTGACAGTGTAGAGGGAGCTTTACTCTGTATCTAACCCAGTGCTGTACGTGTCCTGGGAGTGTTTGATGGTGACAGTGTAGAGGGAGCTTTACTCTGTATCTAGCCCAGTGCTGTACGTGTCCTGGGAGTGTTTGATGGGGACAGTGTAGAGGGAGCTTTACTCTGTATCTAACTCCATGCTGTATCTGTCCTGGGAGTGTTTGATGGGGACAGTGCAGAGGGAGCTTTACTCTGTATCTAGCCCAGTGCTGTACGTGTCCTGGGAGTGTTTGATGGGGATAGTGTAGAGGGAGCTTTACTCTGTATCTAATCCTGTGCTGTACCTGTCCTGGGAGTGTTTGATGGGGACAGTGTAGAGGGAGCTTTACTCTGTATCTAATCCTGTGCTGTACCTGTCCTGGGAGTGTTTGATGGTGACAGTGTAGAGGGAGCTTTACTCTGTATCTAACCCCGTGCTGTACCTGTCCTGGGAGTGTTTGATGGGGACAGTGTAGAGGCAGCTTTACTCTGTATCTAACTCCATGCTGTATCTGTCCTGGGAGTGTTTGATGAGGACAGTGTAGAGGGAGCTTTACTCTGTATCTAACCCCGTGCTGTCCCTGTCCTGGGAGTGTTTGATGGGGACAGTGTAGAGGGAGCTTTACTCTGTATCTAACCCCGTGCTGTATCAATCCTGGGAGTGTTTGATGGGGACAGTGTAGAGGGAGCTTTACTCTGTATCTAACCCCGTGCTGTCCCTGTCCTGGGAGTGTTTGATGGGGACAGTGTAGAGGGAGCTTTACTCTGTATCTAAGCCCGTGCTGTCCCTGTCCTGGGAGTGTTTGATGGGGACACTGTAGAGGGAGCTTTACTCTGCATCTAACCCAGTGCTGTCCCTGTCCTGGGAGTGTTTGATGAGGACAGTGTAGAGGGAGCTTTACTCTGTATCTAACCCCGTGCTGTACCTGTCCTGGGAGTGTTTGATGGGGACAGTGTAGAGGCAGCTTTACTCTGTATCTAACCCCGTGCTGTCCCTTCCTGGGAGTGTTTGATGGGGACATGGAGAGGGAGCTTTACTCTGTATCTAACCCCGTGCTGTACCTGTCCTGGGAGTGTTTGATGGGGACAGTGTAGAGGGAGCTTTACTCAGTATCTAACCCCGTGCTGTACCTGTCCTGGGAGTGTTTGATGGGGACAGTGTAGAGGGAGCTTTACTCTGTATCTAACCCTGTGCTGTACCTGTCCTGGGAGTGTTTGATGGGGACAGTGTAGAGGGAGCTTTACTCTGTATCACACACAGAGTGTGGCCCAGTTCAGACACAGCGTGTGGCCCAGTTCAGACACAGCGTGTGACCCAGTTCAGACACAGCGTGTGACCCAGTTCAGACACAGCGTGTGGCCCAGTTCAGGCACAGCGTGTGGCCCAGTTCAGACGCAGCGTGTGGCCCAGTTCAGACACAGCGTGTGACCCAGTTCAGACACAGCGTGTGGCCCAGTTCAGACACAGCGTGTGACCCAGTTCAGACGCAGCGTGTGGCCCAGTTCAGACACAGCGTGTGGCCCAGTTCAGACGCAGCGTGTGGCCCAGTTCAGACGCAGCGTGTGGCCCAGTTCAGACACAGCGTGTGACCCAGTTCAGACACAGCGTGTGACCCAGTTCAGACACAGCGTGTGGCCCAGTTCAGAGACAGCGTGTGGCCCAGTTCAGACACAGCGTGTGGCCCAGTTCAGACACAGCGTGTGGCCCAGTTCAGACACAGCGTGTGGCCCAGTTCAGACACAGCGTGTGGCCCAGTTCAGGCACAGCGTGTGGCCCAGTTCAGACACAGCGTGTGGCCCAGTTCAGGCACAGCGTGTGGCCCAGTTCAGACACAGCGTGTGGCCCAGTTCAGGCACAGCGTGTGGCCCAGTTCAGACACAGCGTGTGGCCCAGTTCAGACACAGCGTGTGGCCCAGTTCAGACACAGCGTGTGGCCCAGTTCAGACACAGCGTGTGGCCCAGTTCAGACACAGCGTGTGGCCCAGTTCAGGCACAGCGTGTGGCCCAGTTCAGGCACAGCGTGTGGCCCAGTTCAGACGCAGCGTGTGGCCCAGTTCAGACGCAGCGTGTGGCCCAGTTCAGACACAGCGTGTGGCCCAGTTCAGACACAGCGTGTGGCCCAGTTCAGGCACAGCGTGTGGCCCAGTTCAGACACAGCGTGTGGCCCAGTTCAGACACAGCGTGTGGCCCAGTTCAGACACAGCGTGTGGCCCAGTTCAGACACAGCGTGTGGCCCAGTTCAGACACAGCGTGTGGCCCAGTTCAGGCACAGCGTGTGGCCCAGTTCAGACACAGCGTGTGGCCCAGTTCAGACACAGCGTGTGGCCCAGTTCAGACACAGCGTGTGGCCCAGTTCAGACACAGCGTGTGGCCCAGTTCAGACACAGCGTGTGGCCCAGTTCAGACGCAGCGTGTGGCCCAGTTCAGACGCAGCGTGTGGCCCAGTTCAGACACAGCGTGTGGCCCAGTTCAGACACAGCGTGTGACCCAGTTCAGACACAGCGTGTGGCCCAGTTCAGGCACAGCGTGTGGCCCAGTTCAGGCACAGCGTGTGGCCCAGTTCAGACACAGCGTGTGGCCCAGTTCAGACACAGCGTGTGGCCCAGTTCAGACACAGCGTGTGGCCCAGTTCAGACACAGCGTGTGGCCCAGTTCAGAGACAGCGTGTGACCCAGTTCAGACACAGCGTGTGACCCTGTTCAGACACAGCGTGTGGCCCAGTTCAGACACAGCGTGTGGCCCAGTTCAGACACAGCGTGTGGCCCAGTTCAGAGACAGCGTGTGACCCAGTTCAGACACAGCGTGTGACCCTGTTCAGACACAGCGTGTGACCCAGTTCAGACACAGCGTGTGACCCAGAGTCATGAGGGACATCTCTGTCCCTACCCTCTGACATCTCCCCTCTACCTTCCTCCAATCACCTTATAATTATGTCCCCTCGTGACAGCCATTTCCAGCCCTGGGGAAAAGTCTCTGGCTATCCACTCTATCCATGCCTCTCATCACCTTGTACACCTCTATCAAGTCACCTCTCTGCCTTCTTCGCTCCAGTGAGAGAAGCCCGAGCTCCCTCAATCTTTCTTCATAAGACATGCCCTCCAGTCCAGGCAACATCCTGGTTAATCTCCTCTGCACCCTCTCCAAAGCATCCACATCCTTCCTATAATGGGGCGACCAGAACTGGACACAATATTCCAAGTGTGGTCTAACCAGGGTTTTATAAAGCTGCAGTAAAACCTCATAGCTCTTAAACTCAATCCCCCTGTTAATGAAAGCTAACACACCATACACCTTCTTAACAACCCTATCAACCTGGGTGGCAACTTTGAGGGATTTATGTACTTGGACGCCAAGATCCCTCTGTCCTTCCACACTTCCAAGAATCCTGCCTTTAACCCTGTATTCAGCATTCACATTCGACCTTCCAAAATGAATCACTTCACATTTATCAATGTTGAACTCCATCTGCCACTTCTCAGCCCAGCTCTGCATCCTGTCAATGCCCTCTAGTAACCTGCAAGATGCCTCGACACTATCTACAACTCCACCAACCTTCGTGTCATCGGCAAACTTACTAACCCACCCTTCCACTTCCTCATCTAAGTCATTTATAAAAAACACAAAGAGCAGAGGTCCCAGAATGACCCAGAGCGGGACATCACAGGTCACCGATCTCCAGGCGTAATACTTTCCATCCACTACCACTCGCTGTCTTCTTTCGGCCAGCCAATTCTGTATCCAGACAGCCAAATTTCCCTGTATCCCATGCTCCCTAACTTTCTGAATGAGCCTACCATGGGGAACCTTATCGAATGCCTTACTGAAATCCATATACACCACATCCACTGCCCGACCTTCATCAATGTGTCTCGTCGCATCCTCAAAGAATTCAATGAGGCTTGTGAGGCATGACCTGCCCCTCTCAAAGCCATGCTGACTATCTTTAAAGAATGGTCCACATTTTTATTTGTTCATGGAACATGGGCATTGCAGACTGTGCCAGCATTTATTGCCAGGCCCTAGTTGCCCTTTGACGGGGGGAGGGGTTAAGAATCAACCACATTGCTCTGGGTCTGGAGTCACATGCCTGCCAGACCACCTGCCGTGGTGGGGTTCGAACCCAGGTCCCAGAGCATTAACCTGAGTGTCTAGATTACTAGTCCAGCGACAATACCACTACGCCACTGCCTCCCCATCCTGTGAATGAATTTAAAACACTCCTATCTATCCTGTAATAGCTTTCACCCTTCACTGAAGCGTCCAGAGCTCCTGAGAATTCCCACTGAATGACATTTAACAGGACCAGCTCCATCAACATTATAACCACAAGCGCAGGCTGATGGCTGGGCACTGTATGAAGAACAGCACATCCTCAGCCTTCTGAAAGTCTCTCCACCATAGAATCATAGAATTTACAGTGCAGGACGCCATTCAGCCCATTCAGCCCATTGAGCCTAGACCAGCCCTTGAAAGAGCACCCTACTTAAGCCCACACCTCCACCCTCTCCCCATAACCCAGTAACCCCACCTAACCTTTGGACACTACGCTGCAATTTATCATGGCCAATCCACCTAACCTGCTCGTCTTTGGACTGTGGGAGGAAACCGGGGCACCCGGAGGAAACCCACGCACACACGGGGAGGACATGCAGACTCCGCACAGACAGTGACCCAAGCCGGGAATCGAACCAGGCGCTGTGAAGCAACAGTGCTAACCACCATTCGTAAATCTCAAGCTGATGGTGTGAGGGAATACTGCATGGGTGCAGCTCCAACAATATTTAAGAAGCTTGACACCTTCCTCACCAGAACAGCTCATTTAATGAATGCCGCTCCGAGAGAGAGCTAGTCTCATGGTACCTTACAGTCTTGTGTGGCCAAAAAGCAGACCGAATGCTGCATCCTCAGTAACATGTCTCTACCCGGAGGGACTTTGACTTTGGTTTATACCCCTTCCTAATGGGCATTTATTACCCGTCAGTCATTGCCCTTGAGAGCGGGCTGGTGAGCTTCTTCTGGAACCGCTGTGTCTATTTGCTAGAGGTGCTTTCTTTGCTGTTATCGAGGTTTAAGTTTTTGACTCCGCCACATTGAGGATATATTTCCAAGTGCTGATGGTGTGTGAAATGGACGGGAATCAGTCTGTTATTGGCGACCCATTCCTGCTTCTTACTTTCCTGAATCTGAAGATACAGTCAGTCTCTTCTGTTGAGATCCTCTGTCTTTCTCAACCCTTCTCTCCACCAATTCTCTTCTCACTCTCAATCTCTCTGTGTGATTCTGTTGTGTCTTAGATCTCTGTCGTCTCTCTGTTTCTCTCCGCTCCACTAAGCTTTCCTCTTGTGTTTGTTCAGGAAGCTGGGAAGCAGCTACAAGAGGGAATGACAATGAACAAGACTCTAATGGAGTTTGACCTGCGTCTGACTGATATCGGTGCGGAGAATGAATACGCCATCAACCAGATGCTGCACAATAACCGAGAGAGGGTGAGAAATGCCATCTGCCGCCCACTTAAAGTCATCAAAGCCAACGAGGTGCCATCAGACCACTACCTGGTGACTGACTGAGGGCCAGCACACACTCAATGGGACGATTGGCCTCCTGCAACAACAATCTGGGAAACACTGTCTGGTAAATTGACCCAGTCACAGCCCCTGCTCTCATTCTACAATTCCAACTGATTGAGGGGTTTGGACGAAACACAATCAAACTATTTTTGTAGTGTTCAAAATAAAATCTATCCTTTGAAGCTCATTTTGCCACAATTACCTTTTTCCAAGCAAAAAATTGGTATTTACATATAGAGACTTCATAAACCACAGTGATTCAGAGCACTGAGCATTTTCCATCAATTAAATAGCAAAAAGCAAAGAGGGGCGGAGTGGGCACGGGGTGGTATGGGCGAGGGAGCGGTGGGGGCGGTGTGGGCGAGGGGGCGGTGTGGGCGAGGGGGCGGTGTGGGCGAGGGGGCGGTGTGGGCGAGGGGGCGGTGTGGGCGAGGGGGCGGTGTGGGCGAGGGGGCGGTGTGGGCGAGGGGGCGGTGTGGGCGAGGGGGCGGTGTGGGCGAGGGGGCGGTGTGGGCGAGGGGGCGGTGTGGGCGAGGGGGGCGGTGTGGGCGAGGGGGCGGTGTGGGCGAGGGGGCGGTGTGGGCGAGGGGGCGGTGTGGGCGAGGGGGCGGTGTGGGCACAGGGCGGTATTGGCGAGGGGGCGGTGTGGGCGAGGGGGCGGTGTGGGCGAGGGGGCGGATTGGGCGAGGGGGCGGTGTGGTCGAGGGGGCGGTGTGGTCGAGGGGGCGGTGTGGGCGAGGGCGGTGTGGGCGAGGGGGCGGTGGGGGCGGTGTGGGCGAGGGGGCGGTGTGGGCGAGGGGGCGGTGTGGGCACAGGGCAGTATTGGCGAGGGGGCGGTGTGGGCGAGGGGGCGGTGTGGTCGAGGGGGCGGATTGGGCGAGGGGGCGGTGTGGGCGAGGGGGCGGTGTGGGCGAGGGGGCGGTGTGGGTGAGGGGGCGGTGTGGGCGAGGAGGCGGTGTGGGCGAGGGGGCGGTGTGGGCGAGGGGGCGGTGAGGGCGAGGGGGCGGTGTGGTCGAGGGGGCGGTGTGGGCGAGGGGGCGGAGTGGGCGAGGGGGCGGATTGGACGAGGGGGCGGTGTGGGCGAGGGGGCGGTGTGGGCGAGGGGGCGGTGTGGGCGAGGGGGCGGATTGGGCGGTGTGGGCGAGGGGGCTGTGTGGGCGAGGGGGCTGTGTGGGCGAGGGGGAGGTGTGGGCGAGGGGGCGGTGTGGGCGAGGGGGAGGTGTGGGCGAGGGGGCGGTGTGGTCGAGGATGCGGTATTGGCGAGGGGGCAGTGTGGGCGAGGGGGCGGTGTGGGCGAGGGGGCGGTGTGGGCGAGGGGGCGGTGTGGGCGAGGGGGCGGTGTGGGCGAGGGGGCGGTGTGGGCGAGGGGGCGGTGTGGGCGAGGGGGCGGTGTGGGCGAGGGCGGTGTGGGCGAGGGGACGGTGTGGGCGAGGGGGCGGTGTGGGCGAGGGGGTGGGCGAGGGGGCGGTGTGGGCGAGGGGGCGGTGTGGGCGAGGGGGCGGTGTGGGCGAGGGGGCGGTGTGGGCGAGGGGGCGGTATGGGCGAGGGGGCTGTATGGGCGAGGGGGCGGTGTGGGCACAGGGCGGTGTGGGCGAGGGGGCGGTGTGGGCGAGGGGGCGGTGTGGGCGAGAGGGAGGTGTGGGCGAGGGGGCGGTGTGGGCGAGGGAGCGGTGTGGGCGAGGGGGCGGTGTGGGCGAGGGGGCGGTGTGGGCGAGGGGGCGGTGTGGGCGAGGGGGCGGTGTGGGCGAGGGGGCGGTGTGGGCGAGGGGGCGGTGTGGGCGAGGGGGCGGTGTGGGCGAGGGGGCGGTGTGGGCGAGGGGCGGTGTGGGCGAGGGGGCGGTGTGGGCGAGGGGGCGGTGTGGGCACAGGGCGGTATTGGCGAGGGGGCGGTGTGGGCGAGGAGGCTGTGTGGTCGAGGGGGCGGATTGGGCGAGGGGGCGGTGTGGGCGAGGGGGCGGTGTGGGCGAGGGGGCGGTGTGGTCGAGGGGGCGGATTGGGCGAGGGGCGGTGTGGGCGAGGGGCGGTGTGGGCGAGGGGGCGGTGTGGGCGAGGAGGCGGTGTGGGCGAGGGGGCGGTGTGGTCGAGGGGGCGGTGTGGGCGAGGGGGCGGTGTGGGCGAGGGGGCGGATTGGGCGGTGTGGTCGAGGGGGCGGTGTGGGCGAGGGGGCGGTGTGGGCGAGGGGGCGGATTGGGCGGTGTGGGCGAGGGGGCGGTGTGGGCGAGGGGGAGGTGTGGGCGAGGGGGCGGTGTGGTCGAGGGGGCGGTGTGGTCGAGGGGGCGGTGTGGTCGAGGGGGCGGTGTGGGCGAGTGGGCGGTGTGGGCGAGGGGGCGGTGTGGGCGAGGAGGCGGTGTGGGCGAGGGGGCGGTGTGGTCGAGGGGGCGGTGTGGTCGAGGGGGCGGTGTGGTCGAGGGGGCGGTGTGGGCGAGTGGGCGGTGTGGGCGAGGGGGCGGTGTGGGCGAGGAGGCGGTGTGGGCGAGAGGGCGGTGTGGGCGAGGAGGCGGTGTGGGCGAGGAGGCGGTGTGTGCGAGGGGGCGGATTGAGCGAGGGGGCGGTGTGGGCGAGGGGGCGGTGTGGCCGAGGGGGCGGATTGGGCGGGGGGGCGGTGTGGGCGAGGGGGCGGTGTGGGCGAGGGGGCGGTGTGGGCGAGGGGGCGGTGTGGGCGAGGGGGCGGTGTGGGCGAGGGGGCGGTGTGGTCGAGGGGGCGGTGTGGGCGAGGAGGCGGTATTGGCGAGGGGGCGGTGTGGGCGAGGGGGCGGTGTGGGCGAGGGGGCGGTGTGGTCGAGGGGGCGGTGTGGTCGAGGGGGCGGATTGGGCGAGGGGGCGGTATTGGCGAGGGGGCGGTGTGGTCGAGGGGGCGGTGTGGGCGAGGAGGCGGTATGGGCGAGGGGGCGGTGTGGGCGAGGGGGCGGTGTGGGCGAGGGGGCGGTGTGGGCGAGGAGGCGGTGTGGGCGAGGGGGCGGTGTGGGTGAGGGGGCGGTGTGGGCGAGGGGGCGGTGTGGGCGAGGGGGCGGTGTGGGCGAGGTGGCGGTGTGGGCGACGGGGCGGTGTGGTCGAGGGGGCGGTGTGGGCGAGGGGGGCGGTGTGGGCGAGGAGGCGGTGTGGGCGAGGGGGCGGTGTGGGCGAGGGGGCGGTGTGGGCGAGGGGGCGGTGTGGGCGAGGAGGCGGTGTGGGCGAGGGGGCGGTGTGGGCGAGGGGGCGGTGTGGGCGAGGTGGCGGTGTGGGCGACGGGGCGGTGTGGTCGAGGGGGCGGATTGGGCGAGGGGGCGGTGTGGGCGAGGGGGCGGTGTGGGCGAGGGGGGCGGTGTGGTCGAGGGGGCGGATTGGGCGAGGGGGCGGTGTGGGCGGATTGGGCGAGGGGGCGGTGTGGGCGAGGGGGCGGTGTGGGCGAGGGGGCGGTGTGGGCGAGGGGGCGGTGTGGGCGAGGGGGCGGTGTGGGCGAGGGGGCGGTGTGGGCGAGGGGGCGGTGTGGGCGAGGGGGCGGTGTGGGCGAGGGGGCGGTGTGGGCGAGGGGGCGGTGTGGTCCAGGGGGCGGTGTGGGCCAGGGGGCGGTGTGGGCCAGGGGGCGGTGTGGGCCAGGGGGCGGTGTGGTCGAGGGGGCGGTGTGGGCGAGGGGGCGGTGTGGGCGATGGGGCGGTGTGGGCGAGGGGGCGGTGTGGTCGAGGGGGCGGTGTGGTCGAGGGGGCGGTGTGGTCGAGGGGGCGGTGTGGGCGAGGGGGCGGTGTGGGCGAGGGGGCGGTGTGGGCGAGGGGGCGGTGTGGTCGAGGGGGCGGATTGGGCGAGGAGGCGGATTGGGCGAGGAGGCGGTGTGGGCGAGGAGGCGGTGTGGGCGAGGGGGCGGTGTGGGCGAGGAGGCGGTATGGGCGAGGGGGCGGCGTGGGCGAGGAGGCGGTGTGGGCGAGGGGGCGGTGTGGGCGAGGGGGCGGTGTGGGCGAGGGGGCGGTATGGGCGATGGGGCGGTGTGGGCGAGGGGGCGGTGTGGTCGAGGACCCGGGTTAACATTGCTGTCTCACAGTGCCAGTGATCCGGGTTAACACTGCTGTCTCACAGTGCCAGGGATCCGGGTTAACACTTCTGTCTGACAGAGCCCGGGACCTGGGTTAACACTGCTGTCTCACAGTGCCAGGGACCCGGGTTAACACTGCTGTCTCACAGTGCCAGGGACCCGGGTTAACACTGCTGTCTCACAGTGCCAGGGACCCGGGTTAACACTGCTGTCTCACAGTGCCAGGGTCCCGTGTTAACACTGCTGTCTCACAGAGCCAGGGACCCGGGTTAACACTGCTGTCTCACAGTGCCAGGGACCCGGGTTAACACTGCTGTCTCACAGTGCCAGGGACACAGGTTAACACTGCTGTCTCACAGTGCCAGGGACCCAGGTTAATACTGCTGTCTCACAGTGCCAGTGACCCGGGTTAATACTGCTGTCTCACAGTGCCAGTGACCCGGGTTAACACTGCTGTCTCACAGTGCCAGTGACCCGGGTTAACACTGCTGTCTCACAGTGCCAGGGACCCGGGTTAACACTGCTGTCTCACAGTGCCAGGGTCCCGTGTTAACACTGCTGTCTCACAGAGCCAGGGACCCGGGTTAACACTGCTGTCTCACAGTGCCAGGGACCCGGGTTAACACTGCTGTCTCACAGTGCCAGGGTCCCGTGTTAACACTGCTGTCTCACAGAGCCAGGGACCCGGGTTAACACTGCTGTCTCACAGAGCCAGGGACCCGGGTTAACACTGCTGACTCACAGTGCCAGGGACCTGGGTTAACACTGCTGTCTCACAGTGCCAGTGACCCGGGTTAACACTGCTGTCTCACAGTGCCAGTGACCCGGGTTAACACTGCTGTCTCACAGTGCCAGGGACCCGGGTTAACACTGCTGTCTCACAGTGCCAGGGTCCCGTGTTAACACTGCTGTCTCACAGAGCCAGGGACCCGGGTTAACACTGCTGTCTCACAGTGCCAGGGACCCGGGTTAACACTGCTGTCTCACAGTGCCAGGGTCCCGTGTTAACACTGCTGTCTCACAGAGCCAGGGACCCGGGTTAACACTGCTGTCTCACAGAGCCAGGGACCCGGGTTAACACTGCTGTCTCACAGTGCCAGGGACCCGGGTTAACACTGCTGTCTCACAGTGCCAGGGTCCCGTGTTAACACTGCTGTCTCACAGAGCCAGGGACCCGGGTTAACACTGCTGTCTCACAGTGCCAGGGACCCGGGTTAACACTGCTGTCTCACAGTGCCAGGGTCCCGTGTTAACACTGCTGTCTCACAGAGCCAGGGACCCGGGTTAACACTGCTGTCTCACAGAGCCAGGGACCCGGGTTAACACTGCTGTCTCACAGTGCCAGGGACCCGGGTTAACACTGCTGTCTCACAGTGCCAGGGACCCGGGTTAACACTGCTGTCTCACAGTGCCAGGGTCCCGTGTTAACACTGCTGTCTCACAGAGCCAGGGACCCGGGTTAACACTGCTGTCTCACAGTGCCAGGGACCCGGGTTAACACTGCTGTCTCACAGTGCCAGGGTCCCGTGTTAACACTGCTGTCTCACAGAGCCAGGGACCCGGGTTAACACTGCTGTCTCACAGAGCCAGGGACCCGGGTTAACACTGCTGTCTCACAGTGCCAGGGACCCGGGTTAACACTGCTGTCTCACAGTGCCAGGGACCCGGGTTAACACTGCTGTCTCACAGTGCCAGGGTCCCGTGTTAACACTGCTGTCTCACAGAGCCAGGGACCCGGGTTAACACTGCTGTCTCACAGAGCCAGGGACCCGGGTTAACACTGCTGTCTCACAGTGCCAGGGACCCGGGTTAACACTGCTGTCTCACAGTGCCAGGGACCTGGGTTAACACTGCTGACTCACAGTGCCAGGGACCTGGGTTAACACTGCTGTCTCACAGTGCCAGGGACCCGGGTTAACACTGCTGTCTCACAGAGCCATGGACCCGGGTTAACACTGCTGTCTCACAATGCCAGGGACCTGGGTTAACACTGCTGTCTCACAGTGCCAGGGACCCGGGTTAACACTGCTGTCTCACAGTGCCAGGGACCCGGGTTAACACTGCTGTCTCACAGTGCAAGGGACCCAGGTTAACACAGCTGTCTCACAGAGCCAGGAACCCGGGTTAACACTGCTGTCTCACAGTGCCAGGGTCCCGTGTTAACACTGCTGACTCACAGTGCCAGGGACCCGGGTTAACACTGCTGTCTCACAGAGCCAGGGACCCGGGTTAACACTGCTGACTCACAGTGCCAGGGACCTGGGTTAACACTGCTGTCTCACAGAGCCCGGGACCCGGGTTAACACTGGTGTTTCACAGAGCCAGAGACCTGGCTTAACACTGCTGTCTCACAGTGCCAGGGACCCGGGTTAACACTGCTGTACCACAGAGCCAGGGACCCGGGTTAACACTGCTACCTCACAGTGCCAGGGACCCGGGTTAACACTGCTACCTCACAGTGCCAGGGACCAAGGTTAACACTGCTGTCCCACAGAGCCAGGGACCCGGGTTAACACTGCTGTCTCACAGTGCCAGGGACCCGGGTTAACACTGCTGTCTCACAGAGCCAGGGACCCGGGTTAACACTGCTGTCTCACAGTGCCAGGGACCTGGGTTAACACTGCTGTCTCACAGTGCCAGGGACCCGGGTTAACACTGCTGTCTCACAGAGCCAGGGACCCGGGTTAACACTGCTGTCTCACAGAGCCCGGGACCCGGGTTAACACTGGTGTTTCACAGAGCCAGAGACCTGGCTTAACACTGCTGTCTCACAGTGCCAGGGACCCGGGTTAACACTGCTGTACCACAGAGCCAGGGACCCGGGTTAACACTGCTACCTCAGTGCCAGGGACCCGGGTTAACACTGCTACCTCACAGTGCCAGGGACCAAGGTTAACACTGCTGTCCCACAGAGCCAGGGACCCGGGTTAACACTGCTGTCTCACAGTGCCAGGGACCCGGGTTAACACTGCTGTCTCACAGAGCCAGGGACCCGGGTTAACACTGCTGTCTCACAGTGCCAGGGACCTGGGTTAACACTGCTGTCTCACAGTGCCAGGGACCCGGGTTAACACTGCTGTCTCACAGAGCGCTGGACCTGGGTTAACACTGCTGTCTCACAGTGCCAGGGACCTGGGTTAACACTGCTGCCTCACAGTGCCAGGGACCCGGGTTAACACAGCTATCTCACAGTGCCAGGGACCTGGGTTAACACTGCTGTCTCACAGAGCCAGGGACCTGGGTTAACACTGCTGTCTCACAGTGCCAGGGACCCGGGTTAACACTGCTGTCTCACAGTGCCAGGGACCTGGGTTAACACTGCTGTCTCACAGTGCCAGGGACCCGGATTAATACCGCTGTCTCACAGTGCCAGGGACCTGGGTTAACACTGCTGTCTCACAGTGCCAGGGACCTGGGTTAACACTGCTGCCTCACAGAGCCAGTGACCCGGGTTAACACTGCTGTCTCACAGAGCCAGGATCCCGGGTTAACACTGCTGTCTCACAGTGCCAGGGACCTGGGTTAACACTGCTGTCTCACAGTGCCAGGGACCCGGGTTAACACTGCTGTCTCACAGTGCCAGGGACCTGGGTTAACACTGCTGCCTCACAGAGCCAGTGACCCGGGTTAACACTGCTGTCTCACAGAGCCAGGATCCTGGGTTAACACTGCTGTCTCACAGTGCCAGGGACCCGGGTTAACACTGCTGTCTCACAGTGCCAGGGACCCGGGTTAACACTGCTGTCTCACAGTGCCAGGGACCTGGGTTAACACTGCTGTCTCACAGTGCCAGGGACCCGGGTTAACACTGCTGTCTCACAGTGCCAGGGACCTGGGTTAACACTGCTGCCTCACAGAGCCAGTGACCCGGGTTAACACTGCTGTCTCACAGAGCCAGGATCCTGGGTTAACACTGCTGTCTCACAGTGCCAGGGACCCGGGTTAACACTGCTGTCTCACAGTGCCAGGGACCCGGGTTAACACTACTGTCTCACAGAGCCAGGGACCAGGGTTAACACTGCTGTCTCACAGAGCCAGGATCCCGGGTTAACACTGCTGTCTCACAGTGCCAGGGACCCGGGTTAACACTGCTGTCTCACAGTGCCAGGGACCCGGGTTAACACTGCTGTCTCACAGAGCCAGGGACCCGGGTTAACACTGCTGTCTCACAGTGCCAGGGACCCGGGTTAACACTGCTGTCTCACAGTGCCAGGGCCCCGGGTTAACACTGCTGTCTCACAGTGCCAGGGACCCGGGTTAACACTGCTGTCTCACAGTGCCAGGGACCCGGGTTAACACTGCTGTCTCACAGTGCCAGGGACCCGGGTTAACACTGCTGTCTCACAGTGCCAGGGACCCGGGTTAACACTGCTACCTCACAGTGCCAGGGACCCGGGTTAACACTGCTACCTCACAGTGCCAGGGACCCGGGTTAACACTGCTGTCTCACAGTGCCAGGGACCCGGGTTAACACTGCTGTCTCACAATGCCAGGGACCTGGGTTAACACTGCTGTCTCACAATGCCAGGGACCCGGGTTAACACTGCATCAACAAAAAACAGACCAGACTCCAGCTGGGGAGCAACCAAATGCCGACTCTGATTCACGTAAGCCGGACTTTACTCCAGACAGGGAGTGTCGCAACCTCAGTGATGGCACGCTCAGGGTGACAGCAGATGCCACAACGACAGGAGATGGATCACGTGACAATCACGTTGGGTCAGCAATAACAAGCAGCAGCTACAGTCCAAGACGGATACACCAATTTTCACCACCGCTATATCCACACATTTTTTTCCACACCAGCAGTGCAGCCAATGACAGCTCATGCTGGACAGACCCAGTATTCAGGCCTGCAGCAGCCAGCAGTCTATGCAGCATATTCTCAAACAGGCCAGCACTACGGATTGCCCACTAATGGAATCAAGACCGAAGGAGGACTCCCGCCAGCGCAATCTGCACTACAGACTGGATGCTTTAGTCACTGCCCAGGGTTTGCTGCACCCCAGCCTGGCCAGACAGCATATTCCTATCAGATGCAAGGTTCTAGTTTCACACCATCACCAGACATTGATGCGAGCAGCAATTCTGTCTCCAAATCGACAAGCTTCAACGGTTCTCAGCAGGATCACCCTTCCTGCACAGCACGTGGCCAGAACCAGTATGTACAGTCTCCATAAGACATAGGAGCGGAAGTAAGGCCATTCGGCCCATCGAGTCCACTCCACCATTCAATCATGGCTGATTTCAACTCCATTTACCCGCTCTCTCTCCATAGCCCTTAATTCCTCGAGAAATCAAGAATTTATCAACTTCTGTCTTAAAGACACTCAACGTCCCGGCCTCCACCGCCCTCTGTGGCAATGAATTCCACAGACCCACCACTCTCTGGCTGAAGAAATTTCTCCTCATCTCTGTTCTAAAGTGACTCCCTTTTATTCTAAGGCTGTGCCCCCGGGTCCTAGTCTCCCCTGCGAATGGAAACAACTTCCCTACATCCACCCTATCTAAGCCATTCATTATCTTGTAAGTTTCTATTAGATCTCCCCTCAACCTCCTAAACTCCAATGAATATAATCCCAGGATCCTCAGACGTTCATCGTATGTTAGGCCTACCATTCCTGGGATCATCCGTGTGAATCTCCGCTGGACCCGCTCCAGTGCCAGTATGTCCTTCCTGAGGTGTGGGGCCCAAAATTGCTCACAGTATTCTAAATGGGGCCTAACTAATGCTTTATAAAGCTTCAGCAGTACATCCCTGCTTTTATATTCCAAGCCTCTTGAGATAAATGACAACATTGCATTTGCTTTCTTAATTACAGACTCAACCTGCAAGTTTACCTTTAGAGAATCCTGGACTAGGACTCCCAAGTCCCTTTGCACTTCAGCATTATGAATTTTGTCACCGTTTAGAAAATAGTCCACGCCTCTATTCTTTTTTCCAAAGTGCAAGACCTCGCACTTGCCCACGTTGAATTTCATCAGCCATTTCTTGGACCACTCTCCTAAACTGTCTAAATCTTTCTGCAGCCTCCCCACCCCCTCCATACTACCTGCCCCTCCACCTATCTTTGTATCATCGGCAAACGTAGCCAGAATGCCCCCAGTCCAATCATCTAGATCGTTAATATATAAAGAGAACAGCTGTCTCATCCGACTTCAACATCTGGCACATCCATGACCTCGAATGATACTGTTGATGGTACCTCTTCAATGTCAGCGACCTATCAACTACAAGATGCCATCCGACATCACCACCACAAACACAAAAAGAAAAAAAGAAAAAGACTCCAAAGCGGACAGCGCAGTGATTCGACTACTTCTTGGTTCCTGTTGATGGCGTTCATAACCAAGAGAGACATTTGACCATGATGATTGATGGTTTCTGGACTCATGAATGATTTGGACTTATTGTTTAATCACCGTTCCCATGACGTGTATATACCTTACCTTCTCTACCTGTTCTTTGTTCAGTTTTTCTTAAAGTGCACAGAAAATATGAACATATAGAAAGGGGAGGATGTGGTGATGTGCATCACTGTAAATACATGTAAGCTAAACAGACACTAGAGGGAGCACCAGAAACATCACACACACACACTCAACCAATAGATAGGTCACATGGGAGGCGACCAATGGACATTCACGATACACAAGGAGGTGACACGACCACAGGGGCATTACACCAACCCATACATAAAGGGCACCACACACATGATCAGCCCCCTTCGGCCAGTGGAGACAGTCAGTGAGGAGAGGCACAGGGTTGATTCATTATCACACCCACCACGTGGAAGACAGCAGCTGGTTAGTCAGTTTAGGTAGCTACAATAGGATTAGCAGTAGTGTCGAACTCAAGTTATAAAAGTGTACATAGTGTAAATAAATGAGTTGAAGTTATTTACACGTCTCGACCTTCCTTGACAAATGCAACACAAGGAAGCCGCTTATGTTATAAAGGAAACATAACAAAACACCAGTGACCCGGGTTAACACTGCTGTCTCACAGTGCCTGGGACCCAGGTTAACACTGCTGTTTCACAGTGCCAGGGACCCGGGTTAACACTGCTGTCTCACAGAGCCAGGGACCCGGGTTAACACTGCTGTCTCACAGAGCCAGGGACCCGGGTTAACACTGCTGTCTCACAGTGCCAGGGACCCGGGTTAACACTGCTGTCTCACAGGGTCAGGGACCCGGGTTAACACTGCTGCCTCACAGTGCCAGGGACCCGGGTTAACACTGCTGCCTCACAGGGTCAGGGACCCGGGTTAACACTGCTGCCTCACAGTGCCAGGGACACAGGTTAACACTGCTGTCTCACAGAGCCAGGGACCTGGGTTAACACTGATGTCTCACAGTGCCAGTGACCCGGGTTAACACTGCTGTCTCACAGAGCCCGGGACCCGGGTTAACACTGCTGTCTCAGTGCCTGGGACCCGGGTTAACACTGATGTCTCACAGTGCCAGTGACCCGGGTTAACACTGCTGTCTCACAGAGCCCGGGACCCGGGTTAACACTGCTGTCTCACAGTGCCTGGGACCCGGGTTAACACTGATGTCTCACAGTGCCAGTGACCCGGGTTAACACTGCTGTCTCACAGAGCCCGGGACCCGGGTTAACACTGCTGTCTCACAGAGCCTGGGACCCGGGTTAACACTGCAGTCTCACAGTGCCAGGGACCCGGGTTAACACTGCTGTCTCACAGTGCCAGTGACCCGGGTTAACACTGCTGTCTCACAGTGCCAGGGACCCGGGTTAACACTGCTGTCTCACAGGGTCAGGGACCCGGGTTAACACTGCTGTCTCACAGTGCCAGGGACCTGGGTTAACACTGCTGTCTCACAGTGCCAGGTACCCGGGTTAACACTGCTGCCTCACAGTGCCAGGGACCCAGGTTAACACTGCTGCCTCACAGTGCCAGGGACCCGGGTTAACACTGCTGTCTCACAGTGCCAGGGACCCGGGTTAACGCTGCTGTCTCACAGTGCCACGGACCCGGGTTAACACTGCTGTCCCACAGAGCCAGGGACCCGGGTTAACACTGCTACCTCACAGTCTCAGGGACCCGGGTTAACCCTGCTACCTCACAGTGCCAGGGACCCGGGTTAACACTGCTGTCCCACAGAGCCAGGGACCCGGGTTAACACTGCTGTCTCACAGTGCCAGGGACCCGGGTTAACACTGCTGTCTCACAGAGCCAGGGACCCGGGTTAACACTGCTGTCTCACAGTGCCAGGGACCTGGGTTAACACTGCTGTCTCACAGTGCCAGGGACCCGGGTTAACACTGCTGTCTCACAGTGCCAGGGACACGGGTTAACACTGCTGTCTCACAGTGCCAGGGACCCGGGTTAACACTGCTGTCTCACAGTGCCAGGGACCCGGGTTAACACTGCTGTCTCACAGTGCCAAGGACCCGGGTTAACGCTGCTGTCTCACAGTGCCAGGGACCCGGGTTAACACTGCTGTCTCACAGTGCCAGTGACCCGGGTTAACACTGCTGTCTCACAGTGCCAGGGACCCGGGTTAACACTGCTGTCTCACAGAGCCATGGACCCGGGTTAACACTGCTGTCTCACAGTGCCAGGGACCCGGGTTAACACTGCTGTCTCACAGAGCAAGGGACCCGGGTTAACACTGCTGTCTCACAGAGCCCGGGACCCGGGTTAACACTGCTGTCTCACAGTGCCAGGGACCCGGGTTAACACTGCTGTCTCACAGTGCCAGGGACCCGGGTTAACACTGCTGTCCCACAGAGCCAGGGACCCGGATTAACACTGCTGTCTCACAGTGCCAGGGACCCGGGTTAACACTGCTGTCTCACAGTGCCAGGGACCCGGGTTAACACTGCTGTCTCACAGAGCAAGGGACCCGGGTTAACACTGCTGTCTCACAGTGCCAGGGACCCGGGTTAACACTGCTGTCTCACAGTGCCAGGGACCCGGGTTAACACTGCTGTCTCACAGTGCCAGGGACCCGGGTTAACACTACTGTCTCACAGAGCCCGGGACCCGGGTTAACACTGCAGTCTCACAGTGCCAGGGACCCGGGTTAGCACTGCTGTCTCACAGTGCCTGGGACCCAGGCTGTCTCAGTGCCAGGGACCCGGGTTAACACTGCTGTCTCACAGTGCCAGAGACCCGGGTTAACACTGCTGTCTCACAGTGCCAGGGACCTGGGTTAACACTGCTGTCTCACAGTGCCAGGGACCCGGGTTAACACTGCTGCCTCACAGTGCCAGGGACCTGGGTTAACACTGCTGTCTCACAGTGCCAGGGACCCGGGTTAACACTGCTGTCTCACAGTGCCAGGGACCTGGGTTAACACTGCTGTCTCACAGTGCCAGGGACCCGGGTTAACACTGCTGCCTCACAGTGCCAGGGACCTGGGTTAACACTGCTGTCTCACAGTGCCAGGGACCCGGGTTAACACTGCTGTCTCACAGTGCCAGGGACCTGGGTTAACACTGCTGTCTCACAGTGCCAGGGACCTGGGTTAACACTGCATCAACAAAAAACAGACCAGACTCCAGCTGGGGAGCAACCAAACGCCGACTCTGATTCACGTAAGCCAGACTTTACTCCAGACAGGGAGTGCCGCAACCTCAGTGATGGCACGCTCAGGGTGACAGCAGATGCCACAACGACAGGAGATGGATCACGTGACAATCACACTGGGTCAGCAATAACAAGCAGCAGCTACAGTCCAAGACGGATACACCAATTTTCACCACCGCTATATCCACACATTTTTTTCCACACCAGCAATGCAGCCAATGACAGCTCATGCTGGACAGACCCAGTATTCACGCTTGCAGCAGCCAGCAGTCTATGCAGCATATTCTCAAACAGGCCAGCACTACGGATTGCCCACTAATGGAATCAAGACCGAAGGAGGACTACCGCCAGCGCAATCTGCACTACAGACTGGATGCTTTAGTCACTGCCCAGGGTTTGCTGCACCTCAGCCTGGCCAGACAGCATATTCCTATCAGATGCAAGGTTCTAGTTTCACACCATCACCAGACATTGATGCGAGCAGCAATTCTGTCTCCAAATCGACAAGCTTCAACGGTTCACAGCAGGATCACCCTTCCTGCACAGCACGTGGCCAGAACCAGTATGTACAGTCTCCATAAGACATAGGAGCGGAAGTAAGGCCATTCGGCCCATCGAGTCCACTCCACCATTCAATCATGGCTGATTTCAACTCCATTTACCCGCTCTCTCTCCATAGCCCTTAATTCCTCGAGAAATCAAGAATTTATCAACTTCTGTCTTAAAGACACTCAACGTCCCGGCCTCCACCGCCCTCTGTGGCAATGAATTCCACAGACCCACCACTCTCTGGCTGAAGAAATTTCTCCTCATCTCTGTTCTAAAGTGACTCCCTTTTATTCTCAGGCTGTGCCCCCGGGTCCTAGTCTCCCCTGCGAATGGAAACAACTTCCCTACGTCCACCCTATCTAAGCCATTCATTATCTTGTAAGTTTCTATTAGATCTCCCCTCAACCTCCTAAACTCCAATGAATATAATCCCAGGATCCTCAGACGTTCATCGTATGTTAGGCCTACCATTCCCGGGATCATCCGTGTGAATCTCCGCTGGACCCGCTCCAGTGCCAGTATGTCCTTCCTGAGGTGTGGGGCCCAAAATTGCTCACAGTATTCTAAATGGGGCCTAACTAATGCTTTATAAAGCTTCAGAAGTACACCCCTGCTTTTATATTCCAAGCCTCTTGAGATAAATGACAACATTACATTTGCTTTCTTAATTACGGACTCAACCTGCAAGTTTACCTTTAGAGAATCCTGGACTAGGACTCCCAAGTCCCTTTGCACTTCAGCATTATGAATTTTGTCACCGTTTAGAAAATAGTCCATGCCTCTATTCTTTTTTCCAAAGTGCAAGACCTCGCACTTGCCCACGTTGAATTTCATCAGCCATTTCTTGGACCACTCTCCTAAACTGTCTAAATCTTTCTGCAGCCTCCCCACCTCCTCCATACTACCTGCCCCTCCACCTATCTTTGTATCATCGGCAAACGTAGCCAGAATGCCCCCAGTCCAATCATCTAGATCGTTAATATATAAAGAGAACAGCTGTCTCATCCGACTTCAACATCTGGCACATCCATGACCTCGAATGATACTGTTGATGGTACCTCTTCAATGTCAGCGACCTATCAACTACAAGATGCCATCCGACATCACCACCACAAACACAAAAAGAAAAAAAGAAAAAGACTCCAAAGCGGACAGCGCAGTGATTCGACTACTTCTTGGTTCCTGTTGATGGCGTTCATAACCAAGAGAGACATTTGACCATGATGATTGATGGTTTCTGGACTCATGAATGATTTGGACTTATTGTTTAATCACCGTTCCCATGACGTGTATATACCTTACCTTATCTACCTGTTCTTTGTTCAGTTTTTCTTAAAGTGCACAGAAAATATGAACATATAGAAAGGGGAGGATGTGGTGATGTGCATCACTGTAAATACATGTAAGCTAAACAGACACTAGAGGGAGCACCAGAAACATCACACACACACACTCAACCAATAGATAGGTTACATGGGAGGCGACCAATGGACATTCACGATACACAAGGAGGTGACACGACCACAGGGGCATTACACCAACCCATACATAAAGGGCACCACACACATGATCAGCCCCCTTCGGCCAGTGGAGACAGTCAGTGAGGAGAGGCACAGGGTTGATTCATTATCACACCCACCACGTGGAAGACAGCAGCTGGTTAGTCAGTTTAGGTAGCTACAATAGGATTAGCAGTAGTGTCGAACTCAAGTTATAAAAGTGTACATAGTGTAAATAAATGAGTTGAAGTTATTTACACGTCTCGACCTTCCTTGACAAATGCAACACAAGGAAGCCGCTTATGTTATAAAGGAAACATAACAAAACACCAGTGACCCGGGTTAACACTGCTGTCTCACAGTGCCTGGGACCCAGGTTAACACTGCTGTCTCACAGTGCCAGGGACCCGGGTTAACACTGCTGTCTCACAGAGCCAGGGACCCGGGTTAACACTGCTGTCTCACAGAGCCAGGGACCCGGGTTAACACTGCTGCCTCACAGGGTCAGGGACCCGGGTTAACACTGCTGCCTCACAGTGCCAGGGACCCGGGTTAACACTGCTGCCTCACAGTGCCAGGGACCCGGGTTAACACTGCTGTCTCACAGAGCCAGGGACCTGGGTTAACACTGCTGTCTCACAGTGCCAGGGACCCGGGTTAACACTGCTGTCTCACAGGGTCAGGGACCCGGGTTAACACTGCTGTCTCACAGGGTCAGGGACCTGGATTAACACTGCTGTCTCACAGAGCCAGGGACCCAGGTTAACACTGCTGTCTCACAGTGCCAGGGACCCGGGTTAACACTGCTGTCTCACAGTGTCAGGGACCCGGGTTAACACTGCTGTCTCACAGAGCCAGGGACCTGGGTGAACACTGCTGTCTCACAGTGCCAGGGACCCGGGTTAACACTGCTGTCTCACAGTGCCAGGGACCCGGGTTAACACTGCTGTCTCACAGTGCCAGGGACCCGGGTTAACGCTGCTGTCTCACAGTGCCAGGGACCCGGGTTAACACTGCTGTCTCACAGTGCCAGTGACCCGGGTTAACACTGCTGTCTCACAGTGCCAGGGACCCGGGTTAACACTGCTGTCTCACAGAGCCATGGACCCGGGTTAACACTGCTGACTCACAGAGCCATGGACCCGGGTTAACACTGCTGTCTCACAGTGCCAGGGACCCGGGTTAACACTGCTGTCTCACGGAGCCCGGGACCCGGGTTAACACTGCTGTCTAACAGTGCCAGCGACCCGGGTTAACACTGCTGTCTCACAGTGCCAGTGACCCGGGTTAACACTGCTGTCTCACAGTGCCAGGGACCCGGGTTAACACTGCTGTCTCACAGTGCCAGGGACCCGGGTTAACACTGCTGTCTCACAGTGCCAGGGACCCAGGTTAACACTGCTGTCTCACAGTGCCAGGGACCCGGGTTATCACTGCTGTCTCACAGAGCAAGGGACCCGGGTTAACACTGCTGTCTCACAGAGCCCGGGACCCGGGTTAACACTGCTGTCTCACAGTGCCAGGGACCCGGGTTAACACTGCTGTCTCACAGTGCCAGGGACCCGGGTTAACACTGCTGTCTCACAGTGCCAGGGACCCGGGTTAACACTGCTGTCTCACAGTGCCAGGGACCCGGGTTAACACTGCTGTCTCACAGTGCCAGGGACCCGGGTTAACACTGCTGTCTCACAGAGCTAGGGACCCGGGTTAACACTGCTGTCTCACAGTGCCAGGGACCCGGGTTAACACTGCTGTCTCACAGTGCCAGGGACCCGGGTTAACACTGCTGTCTCACAGTGCCAGGGACCCGGGTTAACACTACTGTCTCACAGAGCCCGGGACCCGGGTTAACACTGCAGTCTCACAGTGCCAGGGACCCGGGTTAGCACTGCTGTCTCACAGTGCCTGGGACCCAGGCTGTCTCAGTGCCAGGGACCCGGGTTAACACTGCTGTCTCACAGTGCCAGAGACCCGGGTTAACACTGCTGTCTCACAGTGCCAGGGACCTGGGTTAAAACTGCTGTCTCACAG
Organism: Scyliorhinus torazame; assembly: GCF_047496885.1. Lineage (NCBI taxonomy): Eukaryota > Metazoa > Chordata > Chondrichthyes > Carcharhiniformes > Scyliorhinidae > Scyliorhinus > Scyliorhinus torazame. Next base: position 367,769,886 of record NC_092710.1, read on the forward strand.
AGCCAGGGACCCGGGTTAACACTGCTGTCTCACAGTGCCAGGGACCCGGGTTAACACTGCTGTCTCACAGGGTCAGGGACCCGGGTTAACACTGCTGCCTCACAGTGCCAGGGACCCGGGTTAACACTGCTGCCTCACAGGGTCAGGGACCCGGGTTAACACTGCTGCCTCACAGTGCCAGGGACCCGGGTTAACACTGCTGCCTCACAGTGCCAGGGACCCGGGTTAACACTGCTGTCTCACAGAGCCAGGGACCTGGGTTAACACTGCTGTCTCACAGTGCCAGGGACCCGGGTTAACACTGCTGTCTCACAGGGTCAGGGACCCGGGTTAACACTGCTGACTCACAGAGCCATGGACCCGGGTTAACACTGCTGTCTCACAGTGCCAGGGACCCGGGTTAACACTGCTGTCTCACAGAGCCCGGGACCCGGGTTAACACTGCTGTCTCACAGTGCCAGCGACCCGGGTTAACACTGCTGTCTCACAGTGCCAGTGACCCGGGTTAACACTGCTGTCTCACAGTGCCAGGGACCCGGGTTAACACTGCTGTCTCACAGTGCCAGGGACCCGGGTTAACACTGCTGTCTCACAGTGCCAGGGACCCAGGTTAACACTGCTGTCTCACAGTGCCAGGGACCCGGGTTAACACTGCTGTCTCACAGAGCAAGGGACCCGGGTTAACACTGCTGTCTCACAGAGCCCGGGACCCGGGTTAACACTGCTGTCTCACAGTGCCAGGGACCCGGGTTAACACTGCTGTCTCACAGTGCCAGGGACCCGGGTTAACACTGCTGTCTCACAGTGCCAGGGACCCGGGTTAACACTGCTGTCTCACAGTGCCAGGGACCCGGGTTAACACTGCTGTCTCACAGTGCCAGGGACCCGGGTTAACACTGCTGTCTCACAGAGCTAGGGACCCGGGTTAACACTGCTGTCTCACAGTGCCAGGGACCCGGGTTAACACTGCTGTCTCACAGTGCCAGGGACCCGGGTTAACACTGCTGTCTCACAGTGCCAGGGACCCGGGTTAACACTACTGTCTCACAGAGCCCGGGACCCGGGTTAACACTGCAGTCTCACAGTGCCAGGGACCCGGGTTAGCACTGCTGTCTCACAGTGCCTGGGACCCAGGCTGTCTCAGTGCCAGGGACCCGGGTTAACACTGCTGTCTCACAGTGCCAGAGACCCGGGTTAACACTGCTGTCTCACAGTGCCAGGGACCTGGGTTAAAACTGCTGTCTCACAGTGCCAGGGACCCGGCTTAACACTGCTGACTCACAGTGCCAGGGACCTGGGTTAACACTGCTGTCTCACAGGGCCAGGGACCCGGGTTAACAATGCTGCCTCACAGTGCCAGGGACCTGGGTTAACACTGCTGTCTCACAGTGCCAGGGACCCGGGTTAACACTGCTGTCTCACAGTGCCAGGGACCCGGGTTAACACTGCTGTCTCACAGTGCCAGGGACCCGGGTTAACACTGCTGTCTCACAGTGCCAGGGATCCGGGTTAACACTGCTGTCTCACAGTGCCAGGGAACTGGGTTAACACTGCTGTCTCACAGTGCCAGGGACCCGGGTTTACACTGCTGTCTCACAGAGCCCGGGACCCGGGTTAACACTGCTGTCTCACAGTGCCAGGGACCCGGGTTAACACTGCTGTCTCACAGTGCCAGGGACCCGGGTTAACACTGCTGTCTCACAGTGCCAGGGACCCGGGTTAACACTGCTGTCTCACAGTGCCAGGGATCCGGGTTAACACTGCTGTCTCACAGTGCCAGGGAACTGGGTTAACACTGCTGTCTCACAGAGCCAGGGACCCGGGTTTACACTGCTGTCTCACAGAGCCCGGGACCCGGGTTAACACTGCTGTCTCACAGTGCCAGGGACCCGGGTTAACACTGCTGTCTCACAGAGCCCGGGACCCGGGTTAACACTGGTGTTTCACAGAGCCAGAGACCTGGGTTAACACTGCTGTCTCACAGTGCCAGTGACCCGGGTTAACACTGCTGTCTCACAGTGCCAGGGACCTGGTTTAACACTGCTGTCTCACAGTGCCAGGTACCCGGGTTAACACTGCTGCCTCACAGTGCCAGGGACCCAGGTTAACACTGCTGTCTCACAGTGCCAGGGACCCGGGTTAACACTGCTGTCTCACAGTGCCAGGGACCCGGGTTAACACTGCTGTCTCACAGTGCCACGGACCCGGGTTAACACTGCTGTCCCACAGAGCCAGGGACCCGGGTTAACACTGCTGTCTCACAGTGCCAGTGACCCGGGTTAACACTTCTGTCTCACAGTGCCAGGGACCTGGGTTAACACTGCTGTCTCACAGTGCCAGGTACCCGGGTTAACACTGCTGCCTCACAGTGCCAGGGACCCAGGTTAACACTGCTGTCTCACAGTGCCAGGGACCCGGGATAACACTGCTGTCTCACAGTGCCAGGGACCCGGGTTAACGCTGCTGTCTCACAGTGCCACGGACCCGGGTTAACACTGCTGTCCCACAGAGCCAGGGACCCGGGTTAACACTGCTAGCTCACAGTCCCAGGGACCCGGGTTAACCCTGCTACCTCACAGTGCCAGGGACCCGGGTTAACACTGCTGTCCCACAGAGCCAGGGACCCGGGTTAACACTGCTGTCTCACAGTGCCAGGGACCCGGGTTAACACTGCTGTCTCACAGTGCCAGGGACCCGGGTTAACACTGCTGTCTCACAGTGCCAAGGACCCGGGTTAACGCTGCTGTCTCACAGTGCCAGGGACCCGGGTTAACACTGCTGTCTCACAGTGCCAGTGACCCGGGTTAACACTGCTGTCTCACAGTGCCAGGGACCCGGGTTAACACTGCTGTCTCACAGAGGCATGGACCCGGGTTAACACTGCTGTCTCACAGTGCCAGGGACCCGGGTTAACACTGCTGTCTCACAGAGCAAGGGACCCGGGTTAACACTGCTGTCTCACAGAGCCCGGGACCCGGGTTAACACTGCTGTCTCACAGTGCCAGGGACCCGGGTTAACACTGCTGTCTCACAGTGCCAGGGACCCGGGTTAACACTGCTGTCCCACAGAGCCAGGGACCCGGGTTAACACTGCTGTCTCACAGTGCCAGAGACCCGGGTTAACACTGCTGTCTCACAGTGCCAGAGACCCGGGTTAACACTGCTGTCTCACAGTGCCAGGGACCTGGGTTAACACTGCTGTCTCACAGTGCCAGAGACCCGGGTTAACACTGCTGTCTCACAGTGCCAGGGACCTGGGTTAACACTGCTGTCTCACAGTGCCAGGGACCCGGGTTAACACTGCTGCCTCACAGTGCCAGGGACCTGGGTTAACACTGCTGTCTCACAGTGCCAGGGACCCGGGTTAACACTGCTGTCTCACAGTGCCAGGGACCCGGGTTAACACTGCTGTCTCACAGTGCCAGGGATCCGGGTTAACACTGCTGTCTCACAGTGCCAGGGAACTGGGTTAACACTGCTGTCTCACAGAACCAGGGACCCGGGTTTACACTGCTGTCTCACAGAGCCCGGGACCCGGGTTAACACTGCTGTCTCACAGTGCCAGGGACCCGGGTTAACACTGCTGTCTCACAGTGCCAGGGACCCGGGTTAACACTGCTGTCTCACAGTGCCAGGGACCCGGGTTAACACTGCTGCCTCACAGTGCCACGGACCCGGGTTAACACTGCTGTCCCACAGAGCCAGGGACCCGGGTTAACACTGCTGTCTCACAGTGCCAGTGACCCGGGTTAACACTGCTGTCTCACAGTGCCAGGGACCTGGGTTAACACTGCTGTCTCACAGTGCCAGGGACCCGGGTTAACACTGCTGTCTCACAGTGCCACGGACCCAGGTTAACACTGCTGTCCCACAGAGCCAGGGACCCGGGTTAACACTGCTACCTCACAGTCCCAGGGACCCGGGTTAACCCTGCTACCTCACAGTGCCAGGGACCCGGGTTAACACTGCTGTCCCACAGAGCCAGGGACCCGGGTTAACACTGCTGTCTCACAGTGCCAGGGACCCGGGTTAACACTGCTGTCTCACAGTGCCAGGGACCCGGGTTAACACTGCTGTCTCACAGTGCCAGGGACCCGGGTTAACACTGCTGTCTCACAGAGCCAGGGACCCGGGTTAACACTGCTGTCTCACAGTGCCAGGGACCTGGGTTAACACTGCTGTCTCACAGTGCCAGGGACCCGGGTTAACACTGCTGTCTCACAGAGCCCGGGACCCGGGTTAACACTGCTGTCTCACAGTGCCAGGGACCCGGGTTAACACTGCTGTCTCACAGAGCCAGGGATCCGGGTCAACACTGCTGTCTCACAGTGCCAGGGACACAGGTTAACACTGCTGTCTCACAGAGCCCGGGACCCGGGTTAACACTGGTGTTTCACAGAGCCAGAGACCTGGGTTAACACTGCTGTCTCACAGAGCCAGGGACCCGGGTTAACACTGCTGTCTCACAGAGCCAGGTACCCGGGTTAACACTGCTGCCTCACAGTGCCAGGGACCCGGGTTAACACTGCTGTCCCACAGAGCCAGGGACCCGGGTTAACACTGCTGTCTCACAGTGCCAGGGACCCGGGTTAACACTGCTGTCTCACAGAGCCAGGGACCCGGGTTAACACTGCTGTCTCACAGTGCCAGGGACCTGGGTTAACACTGCTGTCTCACAGTGCCAGGGACCCGGGTTAACACTGCTGTCTCACAGAGCCCGGGACCTGGGTTAACACTGCTGTCTCACAGTGCCAGGGACCTGGGTTAACACTGCTGTCTCACAGTGCCAGGGACCTGGTTAACACTGCTGTCTCACAGTGCCAGGGACCTGGGTTAACACTGCTGTCTCACAGTGCCAGGTACCCGGGTTAACACTGCTGCCTCACAGTGCCAGGGACCCAGGTTAACACTGCTGTCTCACCGTGCCAGGGACCCGGGTTAACACTGCTGTCTCACAGTGCCAGGGACCCGGGTTAACGCTGCTTTCTCACAGTGCCACGGACCCGGGTTAACACTGCTGTCCCACAGAGCCAGGGACCCGGGTTAACACTGCTACCTCACAGTCCCAGGGACCCGGGTTAACCCTGCTACCTCACAGTGCCAGGGACCCGGGTTAACACTGCTGTCCCACAGAGCCAGGGACCCGGGTTAACACTGCTGTCTCACAGTGCCAGGGACCCGGGTTAACACTGCTGTCTCACAGTGCCAGGGACCCGGGTTAACACTGCTGTCTCACAGTGCCAGGGACCCGGGTTAACACTGCTGTCCCACAGAGCCAGGGACCCGGGTTAACACTGCTGTCTCACAGTGCCAGGGACCCGGGTTAACACTGCTGTCTCACAGTGCCAGAGACCCGGGTTAACACTGCTGTCTCACAGTGCCAGAGACCCGGGTTAACACTGCTGTCTCACAGTGCCAGCGACCTGGGTTAACACTGCTGTCTCACAGTGCCAGAGACCCCGGTTAACACTGCTGTCTCACAGTGCCAGGGACCTGGGTTAACACTGCTGTCTCACAGTGCCAGGGACCCGGGTTAACACTGCTGCCTCACAGTGCCAGGGACCTGGGTTAACACTGCTGTCTCACAGAGCCAGGGACCCGGGTTAACACTGCTGTCTCACAGTGCCAGTGACCCGGGTTAACACTGCTGTCTCACAGTGCCAGGGACCTGGGTTAACACTGCTGTCTCACAGTGCCAGGTACCCGGGTTAACACTGCTGCCTCACAGTGCCAGGGACCCAGGTTAACACTGCTGTCTCACAGTGCCAGGGACCCGGGATAACACTGCTGTCTCACAGTGCCAGGGACCCGGGTTAACGCTGCTGTCTCACAGTGCCACGGACCCGGGTTAACACTGCTGTCCCACAGAGCCAGGGACCCGGGTTAACACTGCTAGCTCACAGTCCCAGGGACCCGGGTTAACCCTGCTACCTCACAGTGCCAGGGACCCGGGTTAACACTGCTGTCCCACAGAGCCAGGGACCCGGGTTAACACTGCTGTCTCACAGTGCCAGGGACCCGGGTTAACACTGCTGTCTCACAGTGCCAGGGACCCGGGTTAACACTGCTGTCTCACAGTGCCAAGGACCCGGGTTAACGCTGCTGTCTCACAGTGCCAGGGACCCGGGTTAACACTGCTGTCTCACAGTGCCAGTGACCCGGGTTAACACTGCTGTCTCACAGTGCCAGGGACCCGGGTTAACACTGCTGTCTCACAGAGGCATGGACCCGGGTTAACACTGCTGTCTCACAGTGCCAGGGACCCGGGTTAACACTGCTGTCTCACAGAGCAAGGGACCCGGGTTAACATTGCTGTCTCACAGAGCCCGGGACCCGGGTTAACACTGCTGTCTCACAGTGCCAGGGACCCGGGTTAACACTGCTGTCTCACAGTGCCAGGGACCCGGGTTAACACTGCTGTCCCACAGAGCCAGGGACCCGGGTTAACACTGCTGTCTCACAGTGCCAGGGACCCGGGTTAACACTGCTGTCTCACAGTGCCAGAGACCCGGGTTAACACTGCTGTCTCACAGTGCCAGAGACCCGGGTTAACACTGCTGTCTCACAGTGCCAGGGACCTGGGTTAACACTGCTGTCTCACAGTGCCAGAGACCCGGGTTAACACTGCTGTCTCACAGTGCCAGGGACCTGGGTTAACACTGCTGTCTCACAGTGCCAGGGACCCGGGTTAACACTGCTGCCTCACAGTGCCAGGGACCTGGGTTAACACTGCTGTCTCACAGTGCCAGGGACCCGGGTTAACACTGCTGTCTCACAGTGCCAGGGACCCGGGTTAACACTGCTGTCTCACAGTGCCAGGGATCCGGGTTAACACTGCTGTCTCACAGTGCCAGGGAACTGGGTTAACACTGCTGTCTCACAGAACCAGGGACCCGGGTTTACACTGCTGTCTCACAGAGCCCGGGACCCGGGTTAACACTGCTGTCTCACAGTGCCAGGGACCCGGGTTAACACTGCTGTCTCACAGTGCCAGGGACCCGGGTTAACACTGCTGTCTCACAGTGCCAGGGACCCGGGTTAACACTGCTGCCTCACAGTGCCACGGACCCGGGTTAACACTGCTGTCCCACAGAGCCAGGGACCCGGGTTAACACTGCTGTCTCACAGTGCCAGTGACCCGGGTTAACACTGCTGTCTCACAGTGCCAGGGACCTGGGTTAACACTGCTGTCTCACAGTGCCAGGGACCCGGGTTAACACTGCTGTCTCACAGTGCCACGGACCCAGGTTAACACTGCTGTCCCACAGAGCCAGGGACCCGGGTTAACACTGCTACCTCACAGTCCCAGGGACCCGGGTTAACCCTGCTACCTCACAGTGCCAGGGACCCGGGTTAACACTGCTGTCCCACAGAGCCAGGGACCCGGGTTAACACTGCTGTCTCACAGTGCCAGGGACCCGGGTTAACACTGCTGTCTCACAGTGCCAGGGACCCGGGTTAACACTGCTGTCTCACAGTGCCAGGGACCCGGGTTAACACTGCTGTCTCACAGAGCCAGGGACCCGGGTTAACACTGCTGTCTCACAGTGCCAGGGACCTGGGTTAACACTGCTGTCTCACAGTGCCATGAACCCGGGTTAACACTGCTGTCTCACAGAGCCCGGGACCCGGGTTAACACTGCTGTCTCACAGTGCCAGGGACCCGGGTTAACACTGCTGTCTCACAGAGCCAGGGATCCGGGTCAACACTGCTGTCTCACAGTGCCAGGGACACAGGTTAACACTGCTGTCTCACAGAGCCCGGGACCCGGGTTAACACTGGTGTTTCACAGAGCCAGAGACCTGGGTTAACACTGCTGTCTCACAGAGCCAGGGACCCGGGTTAACACTGCTGTCTCACAGAGCCAGGTACCCGGGTTAACACTGCTGCCTCACAGTGCCAGGGACCCGGGTTAACACTGCTGTCCCACAGAGCCAGGGACCCGGGTTAACACTGCTGTCTCACAGTGCCAGGGACCCGGGTTAACACTGCTGTCTCACAGAGCCAGGGACCCGGGTTAACACTGCTGTCTCACAGTGCCAGGGACCTGGGTTAACACTGCTGTCTCACAGTGCCAGGGACCCGGGTTAACACTGCTGTCTCACAGAGCCCGGGACCTGGGTTAACACTGCTGTCTCACAGTGCCAGGGACCTGGGTTAACACTGCTGTCTCACAGTGCCAGGGACCTGGTTAACACTGCTGTCTCACAGTGCCAGGGACCTGGGTTAACACTGCTGTCTCACAGTGCCAGGTACCCGGGTTAACACTGCTGCCTCACAGTGCCAGGGACCCAGGTTAACACTGCTGTCTCACAGTGCCAGGGACCCGGGTTAACACTGCTGTCTCACAGTGCCAGGGACCCGGGTTAACGCTGCTGTCTCACAGTGCCACGGACCCGGGTTAACACTGCTGTCCCACAGAGCCAGGGACCCGGGTTAACACTGCTACCTCACAGTCCCAGGGACCCGGGTTAACCCTGCTACCTCACAGTGCCAGGGACCCGGGTTAACACTGCTGTCCCACAGAGCCAGGGACCCGGGTTAACACTGCTGTCTCACAGTGCCAGGGACCCGGGTTAACACTGCTGTCTCACAGTGCCAGGGACCCGGGTTAACACTGCTGTCTCACAGTGCCAGGGACCCGGGTTAACACTGCTGTCCCACAGAGCCAGGGACCCGGGTTAACACTGCTGTCTCACAGTGCCAGGGACCCGGGTTAACACTGCTGTCTCACAGTGCCAGAGACCCGGGTTAACACTGCTGTCTCACAGTGCCAGAGACCCGGGTTAACACTGCTGTCTCACAGTGCCAGGGACCTGGGTTAACACTGCTGTCTCACAGTGCCAGAGACCCCGGTTAACACTGCTGTCTCACAGTGCCAGGGACCTGGGTTAACACTGCTGTCTCACAGTGCCAGGGACCCGGGTTAACACTGCTGCCTCACAGTGCCAGGGACCTGGGTTAACACTGCTGTCTCACAGTGCCAGGGACCCGGGTTAACACTGCTGTCTCACAGTGCCAGGGACCCGGGTTAACACTGCTGTCTCACAGTGCCAGGGATCCGGGTTAACACTGCTGTCTCACAGTGCCAGGGAACTGGGTTAACACTGCTGTCTCACAGAACCAGGGACCCGGGTTTACACTGCTGTCTCACAGAGCCCGGGACCCGGGTTAACACTGCTGTCTCACAGTGCCAGGGACCCGGGTTAACACTGCTGTCTCACAGTGCCAGGGACCCGGGTTAACACTGCTGTCTCACAGTGCCAGGGACCCGGGTTAACACTGCTGCCTCACAGTGCCACGGACCCGGGTTAACACTGCTGTCCCACAGAGCCAGGGACCCGGGTTAACACTGCTGTCTCACAGTGCCAGTGACCCGGGTTAACACTGCTGTCTCACAGTGCCAGGAACCTGGGTTAACACTGCTGTCTCACAGTGCCAGGGACCCGGGTTAACACTGCTGTCTCACAGTGCCACGGACCCAGGTTAACACTGCTGTCCCACAGAGCCAGGGACCCGGGTTAACACTGCTACCTCACAGTCCCAGGGACCCGGGTTAACCCTGCTACCTCACAGTGCCAGGGACCCGGGTTAACACTGCTGTCCCACAGAGCCAGGGACCCGGGTTAACACTGCTGTCTCACAGTGCCAGGGACCCGGGTTAACACTGCTGTCTCACAGTGCCAGGGACCCGGGTTAACACTGCTGTCTCACAGTGCCAGGGACCCGGGTTAACACTGCTGTCTCACAGAGCCAGGGACCCGGGTTAACACTGCTGTCTCACAGTGCCAGGGACCTGGGTTAACACTGCTGTCTCACAGTGCCAGGGACCCGGGTTAACACTGCTGTCTCACAGAGCCCGGGACCCGGGTTAACACTGCTGTCTCACAGTGCCAGGGACCCGGGTTAACACTGCTGTCTCACAGAGCCAGGGATCCGGGTCAACACTGCTGTCTCACAGTGCCAGGGACACAGGTTAACACTGCTGTCTCACAGAGCCCGGGACCCGGGTTAACACTGGTGTTTCACAGAGCCAGAGACCTGGGTTAACACTGCTGTCTCACAGAGCCAGGGACCCGGGTTAACACTGCTGTCTCACAGAGCCAGGTACCCGGGTTAACACTGCTGCCTCACAGTGCCAGGGACCCGGGTTAACACTGCTGTCCCACAGAGCCAGGGACCCGGGTTAACACTGCTGTCTCACAGTGCCAGGGACCCGGGTTAACACTGCTGTCTCACAGAGCCAGGGACCCGGGTTAACACTGCTGTCTCACAGTGCCAGGGACCTGGGTTAACACTGCTGTCTCACAGTGCCAGGGACCCGGGTTAACACTGCTGTCTCACAGAGCCCGGGACCTGGGTTAACACTGCTGTCTCACAGTGCCAGGGACCTGGGTTAACACTGCTGTCTCACAGTGCCAGGGACCTGGTTAACACTGCTGTCTCACAGTGCCAGGGACCTGGGTTAACACTGCTGTCTCACAGTGCCAGGTACCCGGGTTAACACTGCTGCCTCACAGTGCCAGGGACCCAGGTTAACACTGCTGTCTCACAGTGCCAGGGACCCGGGTTAACACTGCTGTCTCACAGTGCCAGGGACCCGGGTTAACGCTGCTGTCTCACAGTGCCACGGACCCGGGTTAACACTGCTGTCCCACAGAGCCAGGGACCCGGGTTAACACTGCTACCTCACAGTCCCAGGGACCCGGGTTAACCCTGCTACCTCACAGTGCCAGGGACCCGGGTTAACACTGCTGTCCCACAGAGCCAGGGACCCGGGTTAACACTGCTGTCTCACAGTGCCAGGGACCCGGGTTAACACTGCTGTCTCACAGAGCCAGGGACCCGGGTTAACACTGCTGTCTCACAGTGCCAGGGACCTGGGTTAACACTGCTGTCTCACAGTGCCAGGGACCCGGGTTAACACTGCTGTCTCACAGTGCCAGGGACACGGGTTAACACTGCTGTCTCACAGTGCCAGGGACCCGGGTTAACACTGCTGTCTCACAGTGCCAGGGACCCGGGTTAACACTGCTGTCTCACAGTGCCAAGGACCCGGGTTAACGCTGCTGTCTCACAGTGCCAGGGACCCGGGTTAACACTGCTGTCTCACAGAGCCAGGGACCCGGGTTAACACTGCTGTCTCACAGTGCCAGGGACCTGGGTTAACACTGCTGTCTCACAGTGCCAGGGACCCGGGTTAACACTGCTGTCTCACAGAGCCCGGGACCTGGGTTAACACTGCTGTCTCACAGTGCCAGGGACCTGGGTTAACACTGCTGTCTCACAGTGCCAGGGACCTGGTTAACACTGCTGTCTCACAGTGCCAGGGACCTGGGTTAACACTGCTGTCTCACAGTGCCAGGTACCCGGGTTAACACTGCTGCCTCACAGTGCCAGGGACCCAGGTTAACACTGCTGTCTCACAGTGCCAGGGACCCGGGTTAACACTGCTGTCTCACAGTGCCAGGGACCCGGGTTAACGCTGCTGTCTCACAGTGCCACGGACCCGGGTTAACACTGCTGTCCCACAGAGCCAGGGACCCGGGTTAACACTGCTACCTCACAGTCCCAGGGACCCGGGTTAACCCTGCTACCTCACAGTGCCAGGGACCCGGGTTAACACTGCTGTCCCACAGAGCCAGGGACCCGGGTTAACACTGCTGTCTCACAGTGCCAGGGACCCGGGTTAACACTGCTGTCTCACAGTGCCAGGGACCCGGGTTAACACTGCTGTCTCACAGTGCCAGGGACCCGGGTTAACACTGCTGTCCCACAGAGCCAGGGACCCGGGTTAACACTGCTGTCTCACAGTGCCAGGGACCCGGGTTAACACTGCTGTCTCACAGTGCCAGAGACCCGGGTTAACACTGCTGTCTCACAGTGCCAGAGACCCGGGTTAACACTGCTGTCTCACAGTGCCAGGGACCTGGGTTAACACTGCTGTCTCACAGTGCCAGAGACCCCGGTTAACACTGCTGTCTCACAGTGCCAGGGACCTGGGTTAACACTGCTGTCTCACAGTGCCAGGGACCCGGGTTAACACTGCTGCCTCACAGTGCCAGGGACCTGGGTTAACACTGCTGTCTCACAGTGCCAGGGACCCGGGTTAACACTGCTGTCTCACAGTGCCAGGGACCCGGGTTAACACTGCTGTCTCACAGTGCCAGGGATCCGGGTTAACACTGCTGTCTCACAGTGCCAGGGAACTGGGTTAACACTGCTGTCTCACAGAACCAGGGACCCGGGTTTACACTGCTGTCTCACAGAGCCCGGGACCCGGGTTAACACTGCTGTCTCACAGTGCCAGGGACCCGGGTTAACACTGCTGTCTCACAGTGCCAGGGACCCGGGTTAACACTGCTGTCTCACAGTGCCAGGGACCCGGGTTAACACTGCTGCCTCACAGTGCCACGGACCCGGGTTAACACTGCTGTCCCACAGAGCCAGGGACCCGGGTTAACACTGCTGTCTCACAGTGCCAGTGACCCGGGTTAACACTGCTGTCTCACAGTGCCAGGGACCTGGGTTAACACTGCTGTCTCACAGTGCCAGGGACCCGGGTTAACACTGCTGTCTCACAGTGCCACGGACCCAGGTTAACACTGCTGTCCCACAGAGCCAGGGACCCGGGTTAACACTGCTACCTCACAGTCCCAGGGACCCGGGTTAACCCTGCTACCTCACAGTGCCAGGGACCCGGGTTAACACTGCTGTCCCACAGAGCCAGGGACCCGGGTTAACACTGCTGTCTCACAGTGCCAGGGACCCGGGTTAACACTGCTGTCTCACAGTGCCAGGGACCCGGGTTAACACTGCTGTCTCACAGTGCCAGGGACCCGGGTTAACACTGCTGTCTCACAGAGCCAGGGACCCGGGTTAACACTGCTGTCTCACAGTGCCAGGGACCTGGGTTAACACTGGTGTTTCACAGAGCCAGAGACCTGGGTTAACACTGCTGTCTCACAGAGCCAGGGACCCGGGTTAACACTGCTGTCTCACAGAGCCAGGTACCCGGGTTAACACTGCTGCCTCACAGTGCCAGGGACCCGGGTTAACACTGCTGTCCCACAGAGCCAGGGACCCGGGTTAACACTGCTGTCTCACAGTGCCAGGGACCCGGGTTAACACTGCTGTCTCACAGAGCCAGGGACCCGGGTTAACACTGCTGTCTCACAGTGCCAGGGACCTGGGTTAACACTGCTGTCTCACAGTGCCAGGGACCCGGGTTAACACTGCTGTCTCACAGAGCCCGGGACCTGGGTTAACACTGCTGTCTCACAGTGCCAGGGACCTGGGTTAACACTGCTGTCTCACAGTGCCAGGGACCTGGTTAACACTGCTGTCTCACAGTGCCAGGGACCTGGGTTAACACTGCTGTCTCACAGTGCCAGGTACCCGGGTTAACACTGCTGCCTCACAGTGCCAGGGACCCAGGTTAACACTGCTGTCTCACAGTGCCAGGGACCCGGGTTAACACTGCTGTCTCACAGTGCCAGGGACCCGGGTTAACGCTGCTGTCTCACAGTGCCACGGACCCGGGTTAACACTGCTGTCCCACAGAGCCAGGGACCCGGGTTAACACTGCTACCTCACAGTCCCAGGGACCCGGGTTAACCCTGCTACCTCACAGTGCCAGGGACCCGGGTTAACACTGCTGTCCCACAGAGCCAGGGACCCGGGTTAACACTGCTGTCTCACAGTGCCAGGGACCCGGGTTAACACTGCTGTCTCACAGAGCCAGGGACCCGGGTTAACACTGCTGTCTCACAGTGCCAGGGACCTGGGTTAACACTGCTGTCTCACAGTGCCAGGGACCCGGGTTAACACTGCTGTCTCACAGTGCCAGGGACACGGGTTAACACTGCTGTCTCACAGTGCCAGGGACCCGGGTTAACACTGCTGTCTCACAGTGCCAGGGACCCGGGTTAACACTGCTGTCTCACAGTGCCAAGGACCCGGGTTAACGCTGCTGTCTCACAGTGCCAGGGACCCGGGTTAACACTGCTGTCTCACAGTGCCAGTGACCCGGGTTAACACTGCTGTCTCACAGTGCCAGGGACCCGGGTTAACACTGCTGTCTCACAGAGCCATGGACCCGGGTTAACACTGCTGTCTCACAGTGCCAGGGACCCGGGTTAACACTGCTGTCTCACAGAGCAAGGGACCCGGGTTAACACTGCTGTCTCACAGAGCCCGGGACCCGGGTTAACACTGCTGTCTCACAGTGCCAGGGACCCGGGTTAACACTGCTGTCTCACAGTGCCAGGGACCCGGGTTAACACTGCTGTCCCACAGAGCCAGGGACCCGGGTTAACACTGCTGTCTCACAGTGCCAGGGACCCGGGTTAACACTGCTGTCTCACAGTGCCAGGGACCCGGGTTAACACTGCTGTCTCACAGAGCAAGGGACCCGGGTTAACACTGCTGTCTCACAGTGCCAGGGACCCGGGTTAACACTGCTGTCTCACAGTGCCAGGGACCCGGGTTAACACTGCTGTCTCACAGTGCCAGGGACCCGGGTTAACACTACTGTCTCACAGAGCCCGGGACCCGGGTTAACACTGCAGTCTCACAGTGCCAGGGACCCGGGTTAGCACTGCTGTCTCACAGTGCCTGGGACCCAGGCTGTCTCAGTGCCAGGGACCCGGGTTAACACTGCTGTCTCACAGTGCCAGAGACCCGGGTTAACACTGCTGTCTCACAGTGCCAGGGACCTGGGTTAACACTGCTGTCTCACAGTGCCAGGGACCCGGGTTAACACTGCTGCCTCACAGTGCCAGGGACCTGGGTTAACACTGCTGTCTCACAGTGCCAGGGACCCGGGTTAACACTGCTGTCTCACAGTGCCAGGGACCTGGGTTAACACTGCTGTCTCACAGTGCCAGGGACCCGGGTTAACACTGCTGCCTCACAGTGCCAGGGACCTGGGTTAACACTGCTGTCTCACAGTGCCAGGGACCCGGGTTAACACTGCTGTCTCACAGTGCCAGGGACCTGGGTTAACACTGCTGTCTCACAGTGCCAGGGACCTGGGTTAACACTGCATCAACAAAAAACAGACCAGACTCCAGCTGGGGAGCAACCAAACGCCGACTCTGATTCACGTAAGCCAGACTTTACTCCAGACAGGGAGTGCCGCAACCTCAGTGATGGCACGCTCAGGGTGACAGCAGATGCCACAACGACAGGAGATGGATCACGTGACAATCACACTGGGTCAGCAATAACAAGCAGCAGCTACAGTCCAAGACGGATACACCAATTTTCACCACCGCTATATCCACACATTTTTTTCCACACCAGCAATGCAGCCAATGACAGCTCATGCTGGACAGACCCAGTATTCACGCTTGCAGCAGCCAGCAGTCTATGCAGCATATTCTCAAACAGGCCAGCACTACGGATTGCCCACTAATGGAATCAAGACCGAAGGAGGACTACCGCCAGCGCAATCTGCACTACAGACTGGATGCTTTAGTCACTGCCCAGGGTTTGCTGCACCTCAGCCTGGCCAGACAGCATATTCCTATCAGATGCAAGGTTCTAGTTTCACACCATCACCAGACATTGATGCGAGCAGCAATTCTGTCTCCAAATCGACAAGCTTCAACGGTTCTCAGCAGGATCACCCTTCCTGCACAGCACGTGGCCAGAACCAGTATGTACAGTCTCCATAAGACATAGGAGCGGAAGTAAGGCCATTCGGCCCATCGAGTCCACTCCACCATTCAATCATGGCTGATTTCAACTCCATTTACCCGCTCTCTCTCCATAGCCCTTAATTCCTCGAGAAATCAAGAATTTATCAACTTCTGTCTTAAAGACACTCAACGTCCCGGCCTCCACC
Source organism: Scyliorhinus torazame (assembly GCF_047496885.1). Classification (NCBI taxonomy): domain Eukaryota; kingdom Metazoa; phylum Chordata; class Chondrichthyes; order Carcharhiniformes; family Scyliorhinidae; genus Scyliorhinus; species Scyliorhinus torazame. The sequence continues at coordinate 367,785,737 of NC_092710.1, forward strand.
GCCCTCTGTGGCAATGAATTCCACAGACCCACCACTCTTTGGCTGAAGAAATTTCTCCTCATCTCTGTTCTAAAGTGACTCCCTTTTATTCTCAGGCTGTGCCCCCGGGTCCTAGTCTCCCCTGCGAATGGAAACAACTTCCCTACGTCCACCCTATCTAAGCCATTCATTATCTTGTAAGTTTCTATTAGATCTCCCCTCAACCTCCTAAACTCCAATGAATATAATCCCAGGATCCTCAGACGTTCATCGTATGTTAGGCCTACCATTCCCGGGATCATCCGTGTGAATCTCCGCTGGACCCGCTCCAGTGCCAGTATGTCCTTCCTGAGGTGTGGGGCCCAAAATTGCTCACAGTATTCTAAATGGGGCCTAACTAATGCTTTATAAAGCTTCAGAAGTACACCCCTGCTTTTATATTCCAAGCCTCTTGAGATAAATGACAACATTACATTTGCTTTCTTAATTACGGACTCAACCTGCAAGTTTACCTTTAGAGAATCCTGGACTAGGACTCCCAAGTCCCTTTGCACTTCAGCATTATGAATTTTGTCACCGTTTAGAAAATAGTCCATGCCTCTATTCTTTTTTCCAAAGTGCAAGACCTCGCACTTGCCCACGTTGAATTTCATCAGCCATTTCTTGGACCACTCTCCTAAACTGTCTAAATCTTTCTGCAGCCTCCCCACCTCCTCCATACTACCTGCCCCTCCACCTATCTTTGTATCATCGGCAAACGTAGCCAGAATGCCCCCAGTCCAATCATCTAGATCGTTAATATATAAAGAGAACAGCTGTCTCATCCGACTTCAACATCTGGCACATCCATGACCTCGAATGATACTGTTGATGGTACCTCTTCAATGTCAGCGACCTATCAACTACAAGATGCCATCCGACATCACCACCACAAACACAAAAAGAAAAAAAGAAAAAGACTCCAAAGCGGACAGCGCAGTGATTCGACTACTTCTTGGTTCCTGTTGATGGCGTTCATAACCAAGAGAGACATTTGACCATGATGATTGATGGTTTCTGGACTCATGAATGATTTGGACTTATTGTTTAATCACCGTTCCCATGACGTGTTTATCCTTACCTTATCTACCTGTTCTTTGTTCAGTTTTTCTTAAAGTGCACAGAAAATATGAACATATAGAAAGGGGAGGATGTGGTGATGTGCATCACTGTAAATACATGTAAGCTAAACAGACACTAGAGGGAGCACCAGAAACATCACACACACACACTCAACCAATAGATAGGTTACATGGGAGGCGACCAATGGACATTCACGATACACAAGGAGGTGACACGACCACAGGGGCATTACACCAACCCATACATAAAGGGCACCACACACATGATCAGCCCCCTTCGGCCAGTGGAGACAGTCAGTGAGGAGAGGCACAGGGTTGATTCATTATCACACCCACCACGTGGAAGACAGCAGCTGGTTAGTCAGTTTAGGTAGCTACAATAGGATTAGCAGTAGTGTCGAACTCAAGTTATAAAAGTGTACATAGTGTAAATAAATGAGTTGAAGTTATTTACACGTCTCGACCTTCCTTGACAAATGCAACACAAGGAAGCCGCTTATGTTATAAAGGAAACATAACAAAACACCAGTGACCCGGGTTAACACTGCTGTCTCACAGTGCCTGGGACCCAGGTTAACACTGCTGTCTCACAGTGCCAGGGACCCGGGTTAACACTGCTGTCTCACAGAGCCAGGGACCCGGGTTAACACTGCTGTCTCACAGAGCCAGGGACCCGGGTTAACACTGCTGTCTCACAGTGCCAGGGACCCGGGTTAACACTGCTGTCTCACAGGGTCAGGGACCCGGGTTAACACTGCTGCCTCACAGTGCCAGGGACCCGGGTTAACACTGCTGCCTCACAGGGTCAGGGACCCGGGTTAACACTGCTGCCTCACAGTGCCAGGGACACAGGTTAACACTGCTGTCTCACAGAGCCAGGGACCTGGGTTAACACTGCTGTCTCACAGTGCCATGTACCCGGGTTAACACTGCTGTCTCACAGTGCCAGGGGCCCGGGTTAACACTGCTGTCTCAGAGGGCCAGGGACCCGGGTCAGCACTGCTGCCTCACAGTGCCAGGGACCCGGGTCAACACTGCTGTCTCTCAGTGCCAGGGACCCAGGTTAACACTGCTGTCTCAGAGAGCCAGAGACCCGGGTTAACACTGCTGTCTCACAGAGCCAGGGACGCAGTTTAACACTGCTGTCTCAGAGAGCCAGGGATCCGGGTTAACACTGCTGTCTCACACTGCCAGGGACCTGGGTTTACACTGCTGTCTCACAGTGCCAGTGACCCGGGTTAACACTGCTGTCTCACAGTGCCAGGGACCCGGGTTAACACTGCTGTCTCACAGTGCCAGGGACCTGGGTTAACACTGCTGTCTCACAGAGCCAGGGACCTGGGTTAACACTGCTGTCTCACAGTGCCAGTGACCCAGGTTAACACTGCTGTCTCACAGTGCCAGGGACCCGGGTTAACACTGCTGTCTCACAGTGCCAGGGACCTGGGTTAACACTGCTGTCTCACAGAGCCAGGGACCCAGGTTAACACTGCTGTCTCACAGTGCCAGGGACCTGGGTTAACACTGCTGTCTCACAGTGCCAGGGACCCGGGTTAACACTGCTGTCTCACAGTGCCAGTGACCCGGGTTAACACTGCTGTTTCACAGTGCCAAGACCCGGGTTAACACTGCTGTCTCACAGTGCCAGAGACCCGGGTTAACACTGCTCTCTCACAGAGCCAGGGACCCGGGTTAACACTGCTGTCTCAGAGTGCCAGGGACGCAGTTTAACACTGCTGTCTCACACTGCCAGTGACCCGGGTTAACACTGCTGTCTCACAGTGCCAGGGACCCGGGTTAACACTGCTGATTTACAGTGCCAGGGACACGGGTTAACACTGCTGTCTCACAGTGCCAAGGACGCGGGTTAACACTGCTGTCTCACAGAGCCAGGGACCCGGGTTAACACTGCTGTCCCACGTGCCAGGGACCCGGGTTAACACTGCTGTCTCACAGTGCCAGGGTCCCGGGCTAACACTGCTGTCTCACAGTGCCAGGGACCCGGGTTAACACTGCTGTCTCACAGTGCCAGGGACACGGGTTAACACTGCTGTCTCACAGTGCCAGGGACCCGGGTTAACACTGCTGTCTCACAGTGCCAGGGACGCAGGTTAACACTGCTGTCTCACAGAGCCAGGGACCCGGGTTAACACTGCTGTCCCACAGAGCCAGGGACCCGGGTTAACACTGCTGTCTCACAGTGCCAGGGTCCCGGGCTAACAATGCTATCTCAGTGCCAGGCACCCGGGTTAACACTGCTGTCTCACAGTGCCAGGGACCCGGGTTAACACTGCTGTCTCACAGTGCCAGGGACCTGGGTTAACACTGCTGTCTCACAGAGCCAGGGACCCAGGTTAACACTGCTGTCTCACAGTGCCAGGGACCTGGGTTAACACTGCTGTCTCACAGTGCCAGGGACCCGGGTTAACACTGCTGTCTCACAGTGCCAGTGACCCGGGTTAACACTGCTGTTTCACAGTGCCAAGACCCGGGTTAACACTGCTGTCTCACAGTGCCAGAGACCCGGGTTAACACTGCTCTCTCACAGAGCCAGGGACCCGGGTTAACACTGCTGTCTCAGAGTGCCAGGGACGCAGTTTAACACTGCTGTCTCACACTGCCAGTGACCCGGGTTAACACTGCTGTCTCACAGTGCCAGGGACCCGGGTTAACACTGCTGATTTACAGTGCCAGGGACACGGGTTAACACTGCTGTCTCACAGTGCCAAGGACGCGGGTTAACACTGCTGTCTCACAGAGCCAGGGACCCGGGTTAACACTGCTGTCCCACGTGCCAGGGACCCGGGTTAACACTGCTGTCTCACAGTGCCAGGGTCCCGGGCTAACACTGCTGTCTCACAGTGCCAGGGACCCGGGTTAACACTGCTGTCTCACAGTGCCAGGGACACGGGTTAACACTGCTGTCTCACAGTGCCAGGGACCCGGGTTAACACTGCTGTCTCACAGTGCCAGGGACGCAGGTTAACACTGCTGTCTCACAGAGCCAGGGACCCGGGTTAACACTGCTGTCCCACAGAGCCAGGGACCCGGGTTAACACTGCTGTCTCACAGTGCCAGGGTCCCGGGCTAACAATGCTATCTCAGTGCCAGGCACCCGGGTTAACACTGCTGTCTCACAGTGCCAGGGACACGGGTTAAAACTGCTGTCTCACAGTGCCAGGGACCCGGGTTAACACTGCTGTCTCACAGAGCCAGGGACCCAGGTTAATACTGCTGTCTTACAGTGCCAGGGACCCGGGTTAACACTGCTGTAGCAAAGTGCCAGGGACCCAGGTTAACACTGCTGTCTCACACTTCCGGGTGCGGCGATGACCAGCTGAGTCGCACGTTTCGGCAGCTCCCTGTGAAACGGACTTTTGGGCTCTTGATAGGAGCCCCAACGGCAATTTTAACGGCTGAAAACACCGTGCGGTAAACCAGAAGGGTGTTCCCCCTGGACACGGATGGAAAAAGGAGAGGAAAGTGGCCGGATTGCAGCGGATCCTTTGGAACAACGGCAAGGAAGGCAAGCAGAAACCAAGATGGCGTCGGAAGGTGGCAGTTTCATATGGGGCCCTGAACAACAAGAGTTTTTGAAACGCTGCGTGGAGGAGATAAAAAAGGAAATGAAGAAAGAGTTGTTGGCCCCGATATTACAGGCGATTGAAGGGCTGAAAGAGGAACAAAAGACCCAGGAGCAGGAGCTTCGGGTCGTGAAGGCGAAAGCAGCAGAGAATGAAAACGACATACAGGGCCTGGTGGTGAAGTCGGAGATACAGGAGGCACACCAGAAACGATCTGTGGAGAGTTGGAGGCACTGGAAAATAACGCAAGGAGGAACAACTTGAGGATTCTTGGCCTTCCTGAAGGTGTGGAGGGGGCGGACGTCGGGGCATATGTGAGCACGATGCTGCCCTCGTTAATGGGAGTGGAGGCCCCGACGGGTCCGTTGGAGGTGGAGGGAGCATACCGAGTTATGGTGCGAGGATCGAGAGCAGGAGAAGCTCCCAGAGCCATAGTGGTGAGATTTCTCCGTTTTAAGGATAGAGAAATGGTCCTTAGATGGGCGAAGAAAACTCGGTGTAGTAAATGGGAGAACGCGGTGATCCGCGTCTATCAAGATCGGAGTGCGGAGGTGGCGAGAAGGAGGGCGAGCTTTAATCGGGCCAAAGCGGTACTTCACAAAAAAAAGATAAAGTTTGGAATGCTGCAACCGGCAAGACTGTGGGTCACAAATCAAGGGAGGCACCACTACTTTGAGACGGCGGATGAAGCGTGGACTTTTATTGTAGAAGAAAAATTGGAATGATTGGACTACGAAAATGAACGTTTGGACAAAGTGGTGGGACGAGTGGGGGGGGGGGGGCGAAGAGGGATTGTATGATTAATCCTGCGGTATGGTAACTTTTCTTTCTCCCACAGGTGGTGATGGGGGGAGGTGGGGAGGGAGAGGAGATGGGGCGTTGGCCATGGGAGGCGGGGCCGAGGGAGAGGCGCGGGCTTGGTTCCCGCGCTATGATAATTATGGCGGGAATAGAGAAGCAGGAAGGAGGGGGCGCCGCACGGGGCGAGCCGTGATCACGGGGGGAAGCCGAGGTCAGCCAGAGTTTGCTGACTTCTGGGAGCAACATGGGGGGAGTAATTACGCTAGCGGGGGGTCTAGCGGGGGGGGGGGGAGGGGGGAATTACTGGGTTGCTGCTGCTGGGGAAAGTGGGGAGTGGGTGCGGGAAAGGATGGGCGGGGGGGCACCGTCTGGGAGAAATACAGCCGCGTGGGAACTGGGCAAGAAGCTGGAAAAAGATGATGGCTAACCGGCAAGGGGGGGGGGGTGGGAAGCCCCCCAACTCGGCTGATCACGTGGAACGTGAGGGGGCTTAACGGGCCGATAAAGAGGGCACGAGTACTCGCACACCTTAAGAAACTTAAAGCAGATGTGGTCATGTTACAGGAAACGCACCTGAAACTGATAGATCAGGTTAGGTTGCGCAAAGGATGGGTAGGGCAGGTGTTCCATTCGGGGCTGGATGCGAAAAACAGGGGGGTGGCTATATTAGTGGGGAAGCGGGTAATGTTCGAGGCAAAGACTATAGTGGCGGATAACGGGGGCAGATACGTGATGGTGAGTGGCAAATTACAGGGAGAGATGGTGGTGTTGGTAAACGTGTATGCCCCGAATTGGGACGATGCCAATTTTATGAGGCGAATGCTAGGACGCATCCCAGACCTAGAGACCGGAAAGCTGATAATGGGGGGAGACTTTAACACGGTGTTGGAACCAAGGCTGGATAGGTCGAAGTCCAGGACTGGTAGGAGGCCGGCAGCAGCCAAGGTGCTTAAGGATTTTATGGAGCAGATGGGAGGGGTGGACCCGTGGAGATTCAGTAGACCTAGGAGTAAGGAGTTCTCGTTTTTCTCCTATGTCCATAAAGTCTATTCACGCATAGACTTTTTTGTGTTGGGTAGGGCATTGATCCCGAGGGTGAGGGGAACGGAATATACGGCTATAGCCATTTCGGATCATGCCCCACACTGGGTAGACTTGGAGATAGGGGAGGAAACAAGAGGGCGTCCACCCTGGAGAATGGATATGGGACTAATGGCGGATGAGGGGGTGTGCTTAAGGGTGAGGGGATGCATTGAAAAGTACTTGGAACTCAATGACAATGGGGAGGTTCAGGTGGGAGTGGTCTGGGAGGCGTTGAAGGCGGTGGTTAGGGGGGAGCTGATATCAATAAGGACACATAAAGGGAAGCAGGAGAGTAAGGAACGGGAGCGGTTGTTGCAAGAACTTTTGAGGGTGGACAGACAGTATGCGGAAGCACCGGAGGAGGGACTGTATAGGGAAAGGCAAAGGCTGCATGTGGAATTTGACTTGCTGACCACAGGCACTGCAGAGGCACAATGGAGGAAGGCGCAGGGTGTACAGTATGAATATGGAGAGAAGGCGAGCAGATTGCTGGCACACCAATTGAGGAAAAGGGGAGCAGCGAGGGAAATAGGGGGGGTGAGAGACGAAGATGGAGAGACGGAGCGGGGAGCGGAGAGAGTGAATGAAGTGTTTAAGACATTTTATAAAAAATTGTATGAAGCTCAACCCCCGGATGGGAGGGAGAGAATGATGGAGTTTTTGGATCGGCTGGAAATTCCCAAGGTGGAAGAGCAGGAAAGGATGGGATTGGGAGCACAGATCACGGTAGAAGAAGTGGTGAAAGGAATTAGGAACATGCAGACGGGAAAGGCCCCGGGACCGGACGGATTCCCAGTTGAATTTTACAGAAAATATTTGGACTTGCTCGCCCCGCTACTGACGAGGACCTTCAACGAGGCAAAGGAAAGGGGACAACTGCCCCCGACTATGTCAGAAGCAACGATATCGCTTCTTTTAAAGAAGGAAAAGGATCCGCTACAATGCGGGTCCTACAGACCAATCTCCCTCCTCAATGTAGATGCCAAAGTCTTGGCCAAGGTAATGGCAATGAGAATAGAGGAATGTGTCCCGGGGGTGGTTCATGAGGACCAAACTGGGTTTGTGAAGGGGAGACAGCTGAACACGAACATACGGAGGTTGTTAGGGGTAATGATGATGGCCCCACCAGAGGGTGAAACGGAGATAGTAGTGGCGATGGATGCCGAGAAAGCATTTGATAGAGTGGAGTGGGATTATCTGTGGGAGGTGTTGAGGAGATTTGGGTTCGGAGAGGGGTATGTTAGATGGGTGCAGCTGTTGTATAGGGCCCCAGTGGCGAGTGTGGTCACGAATGGACGGGGATCGGCATATTTTCGGCTCCATAGAGGGACAAGGCAGGGATGTCCTCTGTCCCCATTACTGTTTGCACTGGCGATTGAGCCCCTGGCGATAGCGCTGAGAGGTTCCAAGGGATGGAGGGGAATACTTAGGGGAGGAGAAGAACACCGGGTATCTTTATATGCGGATGATCTGCTACTATATGTGGCGGATCCAGCGGAGGGGATGCCAGAAATAATGCGGATACTTGGGGAGTTTGGGGATTTTTCAGGGTATAAATTGAACATGGGAAAGAGTGAGCTGTTTGTGGTGCATCCAGGGGAGCAGAGTAGAGAAATAGAAGACCTACCGTTGAGGAAGGTAACAAGAGACTTTCGTTACCTGGGGATCCAGATAGCTAAGAATTGGGGCACATTGCACAGGCTAAATTTGACGCGGTTGGTGGAACAGATGGAGGAAGATTTCAAGAGATGGGATATGGTAGCATTGTCAATGGCAGGGAGGGTGCAGGCGGTTAAGATGGTGGTCCTCCCGAGATTCCTTTTTGTGTTTCAGTGTCTCCCGGTGGTGATCACGAAGGCTTTTTTCAAAAGGATAGAAAAGAGTATCATGGGTTTTGTTTGGGCCGGGAAGACTCCGAGAGTGAGGAAGGGATTCTTACAGCGTAGTAGGGATAGGGGGGGGCTGGCACTACCGAGCCTAAGTGAGTATTATTGGGCCGCTAATATTTCAATGGTGAGTAAGTGGATGGGAGAGGAGGAAGGAGCGGCGTGGAAGAGATTAGAGAGGGCGTCCTGTAGGGGGACCAGCCTGCAGGCTATGGTGACAGCCCCATTGCCGTTCTCACCAAGGAACTATACCACGAGTCCGGTGGTGGTAGCTACACTGAAGATTTGGGGACAGTGGAGACGACATAGGGGAAAGACCGGAGCACTGGGGGGGTCCCCGATAAGAAACAACCATAGGTTTGCCCCGGGGGGAATGGATGGGGGATATGGAATGTGGCAAAGAGCAGGTATAACGCAATTGAATGATCTATTTGTGGATGGGAAGTTTGCGAGTCTGGGAGCGCTGACCGAGAAATATGGGTTGCCCCAAGGGAATGCATTCAGGTACATGCAATTGAGGGCTTTTGCGAGGCAGCAGGTGAGGGAATTCCCGCAGCTCCCGACACAAGAGGTGCAGGACAGAGTCATCTCAAAGAAATGGGTGGGGGACGGTAAGGTGTCGGATATATATAGGGAAATGAGAGACGAAGGGGAGACTATGATGGACGAACTAAAAGGGAAATGGGAAGAAGAGCTAGGGGAGGAGATTGAGGAGGGGATGTGGGCAGATGCCCTAAACAGGGTAAACACGTCGTCCTCGTGCGCCAGGCTAAGCCTGATTCAGTTTAAGGTATTACACAGGGCACATATGACTGGAACACGGCTCAGTAAATTTTTTGGGGTGGAGGATAGGTGTGCGAGGTGGTCGAGAAGCCCAGCGAATCATACCCATATGTTTTGGTCATGCCCGGCACTACAGGGGTTTTGGATGGGGGTGACAAAGGTGCTTTCGAAAGTAGTAGGAGTCCGGGTCGAACCAAGCTGGGGGTTGGCTATATTTGGGGTTGCACAAGAGCCGGGAGTGCAGGAGGCGAAAGAGGCCGATGTTTTGGCCTTTGCGTCCCTAGTAGCCCGGCGCAGAATATTGCTAATGTGGAAAGAAGCCAAGCCCCCGGGGGTGGAGACCTGGATAAATGATATGGCGGGGTTCATAAAGTTAGAGCGGATTAAGTTCGTCCTAAGGGGGTCGGCTCAAGGGTTTACTAGGCGGTGGCAACCGTTCGTCGAATATCTTGCGGAAAGATAGATAGGGGAGAACAAAGAAGGCAGCAGCAGCGGCCAAGCCTGGGGGGGGGGGGGGGGGGAGGGATGGGGGGGGGATGGGGGGGGGGTGGCCTGAGGCAAGGCAGTTGCCAATTAGGGCTAGTTTTTATTTTTTGTTATTTAATATTTATTTATTTGTTGTTGTTTTTGTTTAAATTTAAAAAGGTCATTATTATCTGTATTGTTACAATGTTGTGTAAAGGATGCACAATGTACTGTGTTGGTTGACCAAAAATTTTCAATCAAATATTATTTAAAAAAAAAACACTGCTGTCTCACAGTGCCAGGGACCCGGGTTAACACTGCTGTCTCACAGTGCCAGGGACCCGGGTCAGCACTGCTGCCTCACAGTGCCAGTGACCGGGTTAACACTGCTGTCTCACAGTGCCAGGGATTGGGTTAACACTGCTGTCTCAGAGGGCCAGGGACCCGGGTCAGCACTGCTACCTCACAGTGCCAGGGACCCGGGTTAACACTGCTGTCTCACAGTGCCAGGGATTGGGTTAACACTGCTGTCTCAGAGGGCCAGGGACCCGGGTCAGCACTGCTACCTCACAGTGCCAGGAACCCGGGTTAGCATCTGCTGTCTCACAGTGCCAGGGACCCGGGTCAGCACTGCTACCTCACAGTGCCAGGGACCCAGGTTAACACTGCTGTCTCAGAAAGCCAGAGACCCGGTGTAGCGCACAAAGACTCCGTGAGACGAATAGAGTGAAGTCGATGAGGCTTTATTAAGCGTGTCTGTTCCCCCGCAGCTCGATAGTAAACTGGCCTGCGGGGGAAGACTCCGGCTTCTTATACTCCGCCTTCAGGGCGGAGCTTGAGGTCAACGGCCAACCAGGACCCGGGATCTGTCAGCCAATGACATTAGGGCTTCCAGTCC